>NC_072735.1:165500306-165591768 GCF_026930045.1 Uloborus diversus | reverse complement strand
CAAAAAAAAAAAAAAAAAAAAAAATCGTTTTTATTTTTGCTCCACCCTAACGCATACTCTTTAAGGAGGTTATATAGGAAGTGAAAATGCCGCTTCCTTCCTATGTTTGCTACATAGCTGGAGAGCTAATAGATGGAAAACTTCAAATTGTGATAAGAAGATGCCCACTGGGTAGGAATGTTGTTTATGACTGTACAATGAAATTAAGACCCAGAGGCACTTTCAAAAACCGTTAAGATCCAAGATGGCGCCATTTTTCAAAATGGCTACCAATATTACAGTTTATTTAATATATGACGTACAAAAATGGTTTTTATATCGAATTATAGGTTTTTCTCAACACAGATTTCGTTTCGTATGTTGAAAAAAAAAAAAAAAAAAAAAAACTCAAGAAGCAAAACACGCTACTTCATCATAACAGAAAACAGATATAAGAAGAAAGCATCGTTTAGTCCCAAGATGGCGGACGTGCCGCTACTCTACGATTCAGTTCTTTGAGAGAAAAAAAAAAATGATGACATTTTTTAAACCACATAAATGAATTCGAACAGTATAATTAACAGATATTGCCCGACCACGTTTGATGCGAAAAGCTGACAAACGAAGAGTAATAGGGTAATTATTGGGGTTTCCAATCCCGAATCCCGCAAGATTTTCAATCCCACAAGGATTTTCTGTGCAAACGTTCTCAAACATTTTTGTCGCTCATAAAACGAATGTTTCACAAGCATCATTTGAAGTTTCAATCACCTCGTATTTTTGCAAGAGTAGCAAGAAAAACTTTGCGTCTCATATGATGAACAATGGATTTGCTTTTTAAGAACACAATAAAAATCAAGTATATTTTTCTGAGAATGAATAGATATTCTCATTCGAGGTTTTTGTTTTCATACGTTCAGCAGTTCAAATTTCACTAAAAGTTGAAACCCAGAAATTTGCTTTAGAAAAAATTGAAAAAGTGCATTACAGATAGAAAAACCCGCAGGAGTACCCTTTGAATATAATGTTGGAACGCTTCAATAAGCTTAAGGAAAACACTCAAGATCTTTAACTTAGTAAAAACTGCACAACATTTTCCTCTGAAGAAGAAAGCAATGAAAAACCTAACATTATCTATGCTCTCGAACCTGTAGAAAGTGCCTGCCGATGTCTTTGTCACCGTGAAGCTGATATTATTAATGTGAGTAGTATCTTGAAAATTACATCGGAGGAATAAGCTGAATAATTTTCAATGTTCGGCACGACTCTATAAGAGGTGACACACACTTGGATAAAACACAGAATGACCCGCAGTACCTTAAGCGACTAAGTTTTTTAATGTTTGTGAGAGGTAAAATTAGCGAAGTTGTCCCAAATTTTTTACTGCGACAGCGACTAGTAAGTGAAACATTTTAGAAGATCATGAAGCTTATGGGGATCTTGTAAAACAAATTGCAGTGGAACCATTGCTCGCGTTTTCATTAATCGCATTATTTTTTTGCGCAAAATCTCTTCCCATCCCATACGAAGCGTAGGGCACGTTTTGCGTACCAAACGATAGTTGGTGATTGGTATGTGACTTCGCAGTACTCTACAAATGGCATACGGAATTCGAGAAAACAATCAATTCAATTAACAAAAGCAGTCATGCCTAAAAAGCACAACCTTTTCTATTTAGCACTAAAAGTTAACTTTTAGAAGAATAAAGTCAATCCCGAAATCCCGCTGGACTGAATTCGGAGCGGGATTGGAAACCCTAGTAATCAGATAAATGAGTTCAGCAGGGAAAAAGGATATTCGGACTTCATTTGATATTTTGATACTTATCTGAAATATGCTAAATAATTTTGTGAACATAGTACTTCTAAAAAGAATAGAATGACTGGAGCTTCTTAGAATCAGCAGTTTTGAAACAATTATTTGAATTAAATGCAAATTTGTAAGGAAGAAGCGGGTACATGAAACAGCTGATGAAAGCATCCGCTTTTACTAAGAAACCATAGAGTAAAGAAATTACATAGAGGCTCCCGCTATACTAAGAAATTGAAGCCGGAAGTTGCACCGATCGCAAGATCCTTAGCTTCTCGCTAAATATATTGAGATACATTTTGATTCAAAAAATTCCATTACTGGATCTCAATTTAAACTTAAAAATTGTTGCAAGTTCATGAAGCACGTTTTTGAAATTGCATTAAAACATGAATTAAAATGCAAACCTATCAGCCAGCTACTTGATTTGGTATTCGGTCACTTCGCGAGATTGGTTATAAGCATTCTTGCGAAGCGATTACGTTACCATAACTCTGCTTAAGACCCCTGTATAGATACCCCTGAATATAGCGGCTCTAACTGCTCATCTTCACATTGATGTATCCCATGAGGCTTCAGTTTCATCTCCTTATTTCTTTACACCATGTAAGGAACCTTTTTATCCAGTGGTAGAAACAGCCATTAAAACGAGATTGATCATGACCGTCAAGCAAAAAACAATCTCCATGTATTCATGGTAATTAGTTAGGCAAATGATATATTAAATCAAACATATGTACCATTGTTATTAAGTGGAACCAAGACGACTAACCACCTTGTAGCCGCTAAAAAAGATAAACACAAAAAATTCGCTTATGGACTGCTAGAGACATAGCTTTAAGCAAGCCCGGGTCTATGAATTTTGGGACACCCTGCAACAAAATTTGAAGGGCTCCTCCCCAGAGGCCGATAGTGTATACTTGCAACGTTAGAAAGTCTTAGTGCTATTTTCCTTTTCCAATTTCTTGTCCCGTACGGATGACTGTCCCAAGGACGTGCCCCCCCCCCCCCACACTATGGGGTTTGCGGATACGCAGATCCGAGCCTGGCTTTAAGCTACGGGTAGAGAGGACTAAACTGTTGTAATTTAAAATAGCTATAAGACGCAGATATTGCGTGAATTTTTACTGCATATCCTGTCCAGCTCAAAATCCTTGGGGCTCGGCCTTGGACAAGTCCACATAAAAATCGGTTGGAAACAAAAGATGAGCATAGGTTGCTTTGATCGAGCGTTAGAGAAACAAGTTTTTCTTGAAAACATTGTTGTTTGTTATAAGAATTCGATTTCAAAAGAAAATTGGTGCCAAACTTCCTGATGAGGAGTACACTGTGGAAGTCATGATTTCCTTATCGCGTTTACTGTCCTCCCCATTTCCTACGAGCTCGATGTTTTTGAGTTTTTCAGAGTGCTATAAATGATGAATCACATTATACTGCCAGGGCCGCCGAGAGTCAAACCAGGCAACTTGTCAGTTTGGTCGCCAGAACCCCCCCCCCCCCTCAAATTTATAACATAACCCCACCGACATCGAGCCTGGCCCCTAGTTTTTCCAACTAGGCTGACGGCCCTGTATACAGCCACTTTCATTGTACGACATAGAAGAGGAACTGTATCGGTATAATTAAGACATTAAATTGCTCTCACTTACCCAGATTTCAGGGCTGAACAGATATAGTAATGGATTTGCTCTCAGTCGCATCGCTTCTTCTTCCTGTCTCCTGATGGCTTCGCGCCTTTGAGAACTCAGGATCGCAATGGCTTCCCGGGACAGCAACTTAGAGTCGGATGCTCCGATGCTGCTGATGTCCGGAAGGCTATTCTTCCTCACACTGGCAATGGAACTGTTCTTGGACTGTGCTTCCATCTTCCTGGTGGCGCTATACAGGGAACCCGTTCGCACGAACCCTTCCCCCGAAGACCCCTCCGTGTCTGTGGACCCGTCCAGAACGTTGGGCATGGTGGACCGTCTCTGTGGCAGGAAGGATGAAGAGCCTTCGTCGTCGTCCATGGTTAGAGGCCTGCTGAGGGGTATGCCGTAGATTTTGGAAAGTTCTGTCAGATCAATGCCAGGCTTCTTCTTCTTCTTACCCCGCGGATTGGAGTCACTCTCCGGATTGGTCTGGTAGTAGTGATTGTGGTGATCGTCGACGACCTGTTGCAAGTTCAACAATGGCTGCTGCTGAGGACGGTTGTAGTTGTGAGCTGCTGCTGCTGGATTGTTCGGAATGAATTCCTGCTCGATCGAGGAAGGAACGTACTTAAGCTCTACGACGGTGGAGGGCCGGCGGTGGAAGTTGACGGCAGAGGGGCGTCTGAGGAATCCGGCCGCCGACGGCCGGCGGTCCGAGGTGTTGCGGAAGACGTCGAGGAGTGCCGACTGCGCGGGCGGCGGCTGCGGGCTGAGGCGGGTCTCGTCGAATTCGGACCTGCTGAAGTCCCCTGGGCTCGGTACTAGCAGAGATCGGCGGGAAAAGTCCTCGCTGGTGACGTGTTGTCCGAATTCGGTGGAATCTTGACTAGATGCGAATTTTCGTCTTAAAAAACCAGTACCTGAAAGATGCCGGAAGAATGCTGTTGCGTACTAATATCCAATGAAAGTAACGCGATAACATAAGCATTAAGTTCTGTAGCATTAAGTCATGTAGTTCTGCTTTAGCCCTTGAGTCAGGGCTAAAGCAGAACTACATACAAAACTCCGACAGCTCCAGTTATAAAATCCAGAGATTGCAGTTTCGTCCTTAATGTGCAGTCATCAGTCTGAATTAGTCAATAACCGAACTGTAGTCATATGTCCTCTAATGATAGCTGATATTACCTTTAAACTGGAAGCTAAAATTAATTTAGCACATCAGCGAGAATCAACCGCACCATAGCTTGAAAACTCTTTATTTTAGCCTCCAGTTTGAAGGTACTCTCAACTACAATAAGAGGACCTCAAGCTCCAGTTCGTTTATTGACTATTCCAGACAGATGAGTGCATAACAAGGGAGAACTGCAGTCCTGGCCGTCATAACCGGGCTGCCAATATTGTGCATGCATCGTGAATGGCGTTTTTAATGAAGTAGAATTACTTACAAACCCGGAAGCCTACAAAAGTTAATTAAAAAAGTAAAAATGAGGAATGAATTATACTTGGGGCCGGCCAACGTTCTTTTGCTGTTCAATTATCATTCCCGCCATACGCAAAGCTCCAAGAAAGCCAACGGTGCTCCTTTTCTCAGAAAAACATTTACCCGTGGTGCACAAAAGCTACTGCGGTATTTTTCTTTTTCTTTGCTAATTCTAACATGAAATATAAATATAGATGAAAAGTGCTGTTCTGACCCTCGTTCCCTCATCCCCTAGAATGAATTTTGTTTCCTTTACCAGAAATCTTATAGCTTATATCAGCAATGCAGCTGATCACGTGGGTTGACCCGCAAAAAAGACAGGCTAAAATAAAAAAACTTGCTCTTCAAACTGATAGCCCGTGTCCGTATTCTTCCAAAACTATTGACGTACCTATAGAAATATACACTGTTAACCATTCAAAATTCAACACCCTGAAGTAAGCATGCAAACCATGTACAATGTGTCTGCGGCAATGAAGTATGAAAATCATTTGCATTGCAGAGCAGACGCACACCACGGACGACCGTAGCGCCAATCGCAAGTGCTATATGTAAGGGGCGGTTTGAAATACGGCGCGTAAACTGTTTAATACTCATGACTCGTGGAAGACATCGATCGTCTTTTGATCAAGTTTCTAAATTCGACCGAGGAAGAATTGTAGCCTATAGAGATTGCAGATTATCCTTCAGAGAAATTGATCAACTTGTTGAACTAAACCAAGCAACTGTGGTGCGGATCTGTAAATGTTGGATGCAGAGGGAATCGATTGCTTCTATCCACCTATCTCGTTGCACAACTACCCGTGCACATGACAATGATATGGATCGCGCAACCACATCAAGAACCATAATACGCATCATTCAGTCCACTCGTGCCATTCGACGCCGTTTGCAGCACAGTGGAATGTCCACAAGACGTTTATTGCTTCGTTTTGCAGTTGACTGGAAACCACAAACGTTTCGCCGCCAATGGTGCGATGAACGGCGGACGTGGACAACGGAATGGAATGACAGTGTTTACTGAAGAATCCTGTTTCTGCCTGCAACACCACAATAGTCGGATTTGAGTCTAAAAACAGTGGTGAGAGACTGCTTAATTGTTGCGTTATGCATCGCCACACTGGTCCTGCACTCATTACTATGGTTGGGGATGATATTGGATTACGCTGCCGCATCTCTCTAGTACGCATTGCCGGCAGCTAAACTTCATCTCTAAGGTGTTGGAGCCTGTGGCCCTCCCATAAATTCAGTGCTTGCAATCAGCCATACTCCAACAGGATAATGCGCGACCTCAAACGTCACGCAATGTTCTTCACTCATCAGATTGAATTGCTCCCTTGGCCTGCTTGTCCTCCCGATAAATCGCCAATCAAAAACGTGTGGTCCATGCTTGCATAACGACCCGTGATACACCACCCGCTGCTACACAAGTTCAACGTTAGCAATATGTGGAAGCCGCAACTACTGTTGTACCCCTACGCCGCATCTACTGTTGTACCCCAAGGATACATCCAAAGCCTCTTTGATTCTACGCCGAGTGTAGCAGCCAAGAATGGCGGCTTCACATTAACTACAGATTTTGTCATCATCCCACTCGTCATAAGAGGCTGTAATTTCAACCGGTTGATCCTTGTACACCATGTTATCTGCCAAATTTAATTTCGCTGTGATATTTCTGGATATTTTTGATGCTGTATTTTGTGTGGCCAGCAGTATATTATATACAATATTGGATACTTGCATTCTGACAAAATATCGGCAATTTATGTAAAATAACTTACAGTTATGTTTTTTTTAGTATACCCCTGTACTGAAAGGGGGGTTTAAAAACTTATTTCCGCCACTGCACAAGTTACCAGGACTTTAAGTACCAATTCGAAGCTTTTAATTAAACAATTGGTTACGTCTGTTGCCAAAAGTTGCTAAACAATAAATTGGTTAGAGTTTCAAGAAGGAGTATTTATATTCAGTCTTACTGATTAGAAGTTTATAACTTTGTGACAAGAAAAAGGAAAATAAAATGATCAACTAAACATGAATGAAAAGAAAGTGCGAAAGCGATAGTAGGAAAAATGTCGTTTTAAAGGTGTAGTTACAACAAACTAACCCTTGCACACTAATTTGGTTGAACACGTTGCCGCCATTTTGTTTAGTTAATCAGATAGTTAAAATAAAACGCTCTTTTTCAACACACTGAGTTAATTGTCATCAAATATTAGACATAATTTCACATGGTACCGCAACATTTGCATTTCGCACAAATTGTCTAAAATCAAGGCATATTCACTTACTTTTAAATGTGTCGACCTTCAGTCGCCGGAGCAGCCGAATTCCTCACTTTGCTACCGACTGAATGTTAAAAACAGAAAGAGGGCCCGAAAGAACTTATTTTGATCTCAATTTGGCTCCTTTCCACCCTTTTCCGAAGCGCCCTCTCGTTGCATTGTAAACATTGTTTGTCCTTTTCAAAATGATGCCACTACAAAGCCTTAATTTTATAATCAAGCCGGCTTCTTATTATCGATGGACGCAATCTTCCTTCATCGTAATCGGCTTGATTTCGTATGCTACAGAAGTCGAATGGAAGGGGGCCAAGTGTTAAAAAAAGAAGAGCGAAAAATTCTGCCACAGGTTTCATTAATGCTTAGACAAGTGCAGAGAATTTTATTCATTGCTGAGATTTTTTTCTGGCAGGGATAATATAATAAGAAGTTTTAAGAAACATATCTGTAAAGTGTTAGCATATCTGATTTGAAGAAATTTGCTTGATAATCATTTCTATGTGTACTGCAAAATCCAAAATTTGCTTTAGGAAGTTATATTGCAGATTAACTAGTCGTAAATGAATCATACTCAAACGGTTTAAAAAATTGAGGGTAGAAAAAGGCGGTATACAGCTTTGTACGAATAAGCTTTTACTATACCGTCTATAGTGCTTTCCTGATACTTTTCTCTATACAGGTGTCTCTCGTGTAACACGGTTAATTCGTTCCGTGTAGTATCGAAACCGTGTTATACGAGACTTTAAAAAAAAACATTTTCACTTATTTTTAATACCAATTATGTATGTGAATGAAAAAAAAATCAGGTTAAGATGTATCGTGTTCCATCGAAATTGTGATACGAGTCTTAGAAATAATGTAAATCAAAGGATGCGTACCGTGTTATATCGAAACCAAGTTTCATAAAAACAAAGTAAAAACTTAAAGTTATCAACTATTAACAGAATGTATTAAACAAAAATGAAGTTCCATCCTTTTTAAAAATAACATTTGCGTTACATCAAAACCATGAAGTATTAAATTCAAGGTTCGTATCGTGCAATATCGAAACCGTGTTGTAGAAGTACCGTGTTCTACGTGGGACGCCTGTATATTAAAAAAATATAACGTTAAAGAAATTGTGTAATAATGTCTGTGGCGATCCTGCGTCCAGAAAACCATCTAACACCTACAGCCTTGAAATTTTGTACAAAATTAATTCGAGCCCCGGGGGGTTTGTACCTGAGATTTTTTATTTTAAGTTTCGAACTAGTTTTTTTTTTTTTTTTTTGTAATTTTTTAAGCTAAAATTTCACGTAAATTCCTATCAAAGGGATAAAAGATTTTCGACACACCTTAACATTCTATGTCGTTTGAAAAAGATTTTTTTTCTGCTTCAGACAAATCTTGTTCCAATTTTCTGGATTAATTAGAACATCACATATAAGAGTTTCTATTATAGCAATAAGTCCTAGGCTGAACTCAATTCAAGCCCGGAGCTGAAGAGCAAAATATATTTCTAGAGACCACGAATTTGAAACTGACTTTTTAAACGTACAAAATTGCCGATTTAAAATTGCTCAGGAGCCCCTTAGCACCTATAGCTGTGAAAGTTGGTACAAGTTAGTTTACCCGTGAAAAGTGCTCTTTAAAGCGCTTGAAAAAAATAAAATAAACATATCGGTTATATATACAGTCGAATCTTGATAACTCGAAGCTTTAAACTTGAACATTCTTTTATCTTGAAGTTTTCATCGGATCCCAAACTCTTGAGACAGTAGTGAAAACTTCCCATAACTCACACGTTTTAGCCGGTCCCTTGGGAATTCGAGTTATCGAGAGTTGACTTTATTTCTATCAAGTTCTTTTCATCTTCGGGTAGGAGCAGGATTGTGTTCTAATTATGAGCTCTGTACTTAATTCTATTTTCTACGGGAGGGAGAGGGTGATTTTCATTTTGTTTGAAACGGAACTCGTTACCCGTCTTTTAATCTGATTCTTCTTAATAGAAAACTTAATTTTTTGCTTATCAAATAAGATTGCGAATCAATCTTCGTGGGCTAGTGAGGGCCAGCGAGCAGGGGGAAAACCCTCCTAGTAATTTAAATTTTACTGACTGCTTTAGAATTAACCTAAGTACAAAGATATTAAGATCAATTGCAATTTTTGGGTGTTGTAATCATGAAATCACATACTTATTTTATTTCATACTTTTTAGGGAGAACCAAGCTGATTGAAATAGTTTTTAAAAATCAAAAAGCAATTTTTACAATTTGTTGCATTTAGTAAACTTTTTCGAAAAATGTACACGAAAAGAAAGAAATAAAGCAAAAAAGAAAAGTTTCCCAGATATTGTAATTAAATAAAATAAGCCACCAAACAGCATTAAAATTTCTGTAAAAAGGGTACGGGACACAAAAATCATCAAATTTCGCATTAAAAAAAAAAAATCATTTAAATAACTTTTCCGTCTTTTTCTGCTTAAAAGGACGTTTGGATCTTGTTTCTATCTTAATTAGATCGAAAGATATACTTATTTTTGTTGCATGCATTTAACTAATATTATTTTTAACTTTAAAACTTCAATCGCGTTTTTCTAACTGATGCAATTTTCACCAATTTTTTGCATTCAAACTCTTATAAGTCAAGAACTGAAAAAGATTTTTTTTTTAAATGAAATTTGAAGCATATCTTTTTCAAACAGTTTACTTTAATTTTTTATTCGGCGGATTTGAAAAAAAAAGCTATTGCTTAAAAAAAAATCATTTTTTTGCAGTATCTTCGATTTTTTTCTTCAAATATTTTTTTAAATTGAATTAATATTTTTTAAATCGCAGAATAAATATTATAGCTTAGATATTTCTGCATAATTTTTTGAAAAAAATTTGAAAATTGATCAACAGTAGTTTCAGCGATTTAAAGCAACCCCATTCTTTTTTTTTAATAAATTTAAATATTTTTTAAAAAAATTTTATGTTATGATTTTTTTTTATTAAATACATGGTGAATCAGTGCAAAAAATTTCAAAACTCTAATTTGTTTGATAATTGTTTTTAAATGTGTTCCGCACCCCTTAGAGGTTAAAAATATCTCGAAATAAATGAATTAGACATTATAGGATCATTACACCATGAAACATGGCCCCACTCAATTAATGACGCTGGCGCTCATTCCTAAGTATTGAGTGGGGCCATGCATGAAATTATTCGCAAAAATAAAACAAGCAATTTAATAATATTAAAAGTTCATTTACAATGTAAAATAATTTTCCTAGTAAATCTTATATAATTAAAAACTGAGCGTATGTATCTATGTATGCACCAATATAGTCATCTATGTCCGAGTTACTTCTTCTGAACGACAGTGAACTGACCATCGAACCAGGTATCGATGGATTCATAATCTTCCCGTCTTTATGTTTGGTTATTTAACATAATCCTCCGATAATAATTAATGGAGATATCAATTAAAAACTATTAATTATGACACTTAGATTTAGACATAAAATTCCTATTTTTCGAAGGCTTTCTTCCATTCAGATTATTATTCAGTGTTTCGTCTCAACTTTTCACAACAATGCTTTTATTAAAATTTATACATTAGAGTAAAGAAATATACATAGAGAGGCCCCGTCTATGGTAAAATTTAGATGAAATTGAAGCCGGAATTATGGAATACAGCGGTGCAATGATAGGCGGGGTGGGGTTATGCTGACATGATCGCTTCGCGATCGCAAAGAGACCGAATCAAGTAGCTGGCGGATTGGTTTGCATTTTAATTCATGTTTTAATGCAATTTCAAAAACGTGCTTCATAAACTTGTATTAATATCTAATTTTAAATTAACAACCAATTGAGATTCAGTAATGGATTGTTTGAATCAAGATGTATCTCAAGATACTCAGCAAGAAGCTAAGAATCTTGGGATACAGTGGTACAACTTCCAGCTTCAATTTCTTAGTATAGCAGGGCCTCTCTATGTAATTTCTTTACTCTATGAATTTTTAGCGTGAAGAAAATCATTGAGACGAAAGATCTGTTGCCATTTATGTTTCTCGAATATGAACGAGTAAAATTCTTGCTTTTTTTAAAAGGCTTTTCCTGTAATCAGGGTATATAAAATATTTACTTTTTGGTTATTTTTCTGCAATCTACCGCAAAATTTCACTGATTTTTTTGTTCAATCCTGAGTGTTCAGTACGCGTCACGTAACATAACTTTTATTTTCGAGGTAGGCCGTGCAAAGTCGGGCGACGCAGCTAGTAAAACTATTAAAAGCCACCATCTTTGATCAAAGTAGCGTGAAAACTAGTTACTTAGTAAAACCATACATTACTGTATCATTTTAAGAGCAGTGCCCCCCCCCCCCCAAAAAAAAAGGGAACTTCCCCTGAAAACAACTCTTCCCTAAAAATTTCAATGGTGCAGCTTGCGCCACGATCCCCCCCCCCCCAACCCTTTGGTGGGCACTCCTGCAAAATGTTTTTACAAATATCAAAAAATCAGCGTAAATGAAAGAAAACAAGGTGTGAAAAATATAGTCTACTTTTAAAAAGCAATATTGTTAAAACAAAAAATTAGGACCTTGTAAAAAGAACTAAACAGAATTATTCAATTGCCATATATTTTGCTCTATCGTCTGAGTAAACAGTGAAATCCCCTTACAGAGAACTTGAAGGGACCGTGAATTTTGTTCGTTGTAACGGGAATTTCGTTGTAATGAAATTCGAGTAATGCAATGACAATGAAATCGGGACTGAAAACTTATTTCGTTGAAACGGATATTTCGTTGCAACGCGATTTTACGGCATTTATTTTTTTGTAAGCATGTTTTGGCAATTAGAGTTATTATTGTTTCTTAGAATGTTAGAGAGAGAGAGAGCGTGTGCATGTTGAGTTGTGCGTGTGACTGTGAAGGATATTTTAAATAGGATAAATAAAATTAAAAAAATCCGGGTCTAAAGAAAGTAGGTTTTCAGTTTTAGTTCTTGCTTTATATGCAAAGAAGAAATTCGATGTTTGGTAAAGATCAATTTTCAATGGAGTTTCACGTTGTTAGTACTAGATTTCACAGTACATTTTATCATATTGTTACGCGTTCGATGCAGCTTCAAACTTTCTTCGGAATGACTACACGGTTCTTGAGAAAAACACGGGAGATTTATTTACAACCATGTACAAGAAATATCGTTAACAACTGTTAAATTAGCCATAGCAATTAAGCAAATATCAATTAACACCGTAAACTCGACGATGGCACACGTATTTACATCCAAATACGCAAAAAACACAGCGCAAAGGCTGATACACACTTCCAGCGGAACGCTGAAAACGAGACTCCACAGTTGGAAAACAAACTACTAACTGACTCCCTCATTCAAATGCCACACGGCTTGTATACCGCTTTGGAAAGTTCGACAAAAATTCGAAATGCTTCTCGATGTTTTCTTTTTATTCCATTCACAAATCTTATGTTTTCAGAAATGGAGGGACCATATACCTTATTCGAATGTATTTTCATTACTAGAAAACTATTTACAGGTTAAGTTACTACAATAATTTTAGATAAAAAATAATGGAACAAACGCAAAATTTAGCCGGATTACAGCAAATTAATCATAAAAAAATAATATTTACAGAATTTGTAACAATATCGTTGCCTCAGAGCAATAGTAAGATATCTTAGTGTTATTCCTGGGATTAGATGCCTTACTGTTGCTCTGAGGCGCTAATATGATAAAAATGTACTGTGGAACTTAGTACTAACAACATGAAACTCCAATATTTCAGTTGGTTGAAAGGTCAAATGGAAGAAGGGGTTTTGTAGTCAAATGTACTAGTATCTTTATTCTTTAGAATTAGTAGTACGTATATGAATTCTGTGAAAGTAGTTTCTTTGTCGATGCAGCGTTAATGCAAGGAAAACAACTTGGGTAAAAAAATGCAACCGTTCATTTTTACTCATTTTGACTAAAATGCTGAAAAATGTTCATCTCCTGGGAGGGGGGAGGGGGTCAATATTTTTCGTGGTAGGTTTTTTTTTTTTTTTTATCATAATGATCGAAATCAACACAAGGAAAATAGTTTGTCTCGATTTTTTTCACGCAACATGGGCAAAAAAGTGGAGTTGTATTTGAATTTGAGATTGATTTTTTAAAGCTTAAGTATGTACTATATTCATTTCATTTTCGTTTTATATTTTAAAAATACCATGGAAAAACAAACATTTTAAAACGCGTGTTAAGGTAATTAAATAGACACTCATTTTCGGGTAGCTTTTGAATCACACACACACACACACACACACGTGGGTTTAATTTTCCACCGCTTTATATTTCTTTGACATTAAAAATAAAAGTAAAAAAAAATTATAATTAATTTGAATTTTACATCTTGGATTCAAATTATGTTTTTTCGCAATCACGAGTGTGTGTATGTAGGCGTGTGGTGTTTGTGTGTAGGTGGGTAGGGGGTATGTGTATGTGTGTGTAGGCATGTGTGTTTTGTGTCTGTGTGCTGGCATAAGTGTGTGGGTAGTTTGTGTGTATGAATGTGTGTGGGGGGGGGGTATGTGTATGTGTGTGTAGGCATATGTGTTTGTGTCTGTGTGCAGGCATGAATGTGTGGGTATTTTGTGTGTATGTTTTTGTGTATGTGTAGGTGTCTGTATGTATGCGTGTGTGTCGGTGTATGTGTGTGTTTGTGCGTGTGTATGTGTGCGTGTGTAGTTGTGTATGTATGCGCGTGTGTGTAGGACATGGATGCAACCTGGAGACGGCTTTCGCTATAGGAGCAGGCATCGTGAGGAGCCGGTCGACGGTGATGGTGCAGAGGGTGGCGGTGGGAAAATAAAATCAAAGGACATCAAAACAGTCAAGTGAGAACAATAAGCAATTGTGATTGCTCAAAAAAAAAAAAAAAAAAACTGTAGGAGGTTTAATGCTGCACTCTGCTAGCAAGTTTATAGTATCTGCTCTCTACATTTTGTTTAGAGAGCGAAAATTTTTTGTCTTTAGCTGTGCACAACTAATTGCACAATCTAGTAATTCTAAACTTTTTGTTTGGAAGATACTTTTGAATACTGATATAAAAGTGTTGATATCTTTAGTTCTATACTGCAACATAATTAGGGAGATTCTCGAAAAAATATCCCGTGCGTAACGCTAAGCTTTATTTTTTCCAGCTAAACAAAGCCTTCAAAAGTAATGCTGCTGGTGAATAATACATGCCTTAATATACTATCAAAGCATAACAGTTAATCCGATATTTAATTAATAGTTACTTCAATAAAATAAAAAACTTAGCGTTACACGCGGGACATTTTTTCGAGAATCACCCAATAAATGTTAGAAGTCTCATGCTATGAAATGAAAAATAAATTAATTAATATACATTTAGAAATTGTATATTTTCGTCTTAAATCTGAACTACTTTTCCTAAAATGATTTATTTCACATCACATTTTTGACATGGCTCAATGCTTCTCTGTCAGGATAACTTTGAACTAGGTTAATATTTAATATGGTTTTTAGCACTATTATTTTTTAATTTTGGACAACTCTGCAATGCTTTATGAATACTTCTTCAGTTTTATGCCAGTAAATGCAATGTATATAATTAAAATCTGTGCGCGTCTGTCTATCTGTGCGCCTGCAATCCTATCTCCTCCAGACTGTCAACGTTTCTCAGATTGATGCAGATACCGTTGGATATGTGATATCCAGAAGAAGCCATTCCATCTCGTTCCTCTAAACTTTAATGTGCCAGAGGCAGGAATCAAAAACTTTTCCATTAAAATCTTCAAATATCTTACTGGTAGCGTGACATTTGGCAACATTCATCCGGTTTAGACGCCAAATGTGGCGAGAAATTACCAGCATTGTCGCCAAATTTGGCGAAATATAACGAAGTGACAGGCGGCAAGGTGCGGAGCCCCCCGTGTACATCGCCGAAGCCAGTGTTTATGCCCAGCCCCCGCAGTCAGCGTGGAGAGGGTGAAGCTTCCGAACTACACCGCCAAAGGTGGCGTACACCAAACCTCAGAAGGCAGGTTGGTAATTAAGCCGCTCCATGCTTAGACCGGAGGTTGGCGAGCAGGGGGGTGGAGCCCCTAGTCTACTATAAATATTTATGCGCGTCTGTAACCCTCTCTTCTCCGGACTGACAATGTCCACTAGGTCAATACTGATACTGTTGGATGCAGGACATCCACGGGAAGCCATTCCGCCCTGTCTCACCCCTCTAAACCTTAAGGGACCGGACATCCAGGTGTAAAAACGTTAAAATCATCATATGTTACCAGCTGCAGGTGGCATTGAGCAACCGCAGGGAGCGGTGCCCTCTATTAAGGCTATTAAAGTATGATTCGGCAGTGAAAAATAAATAAAATAGAATCAGAATTACAGTCAATGATTTTGCGTTGAGCCAATGAAATGCGTAGACGAGTCTGCGTTAAAGATTTTATCGCAGTCACAATCGATATCAAACTGGTAATAAATGTTCATTTTATTGAAATCTATGATTTCAAAATGACAAATTGCGGTTACTTTTCAATAATTAAATAATGTTGTGCTACAGTTGTCTAGGTTTGTTCTAAAACCATTTATTAGTTTTCAGTTCCATTATTTTTTCTGTTGTTTATTACTTGATTGACGCTGTTTTGAATTTCGTAGCATAAGGCTTGGGCCACATGCTATTCGCGTTGCGACGATCCCCATGTATTTTTCTCCTTACCACTGCAAATTTAGGACACCAGTAAACGATAGATCACATGTGCAGAAAACAACTGTTATGTCGCATAAACGTAACGAAGCTCTCGATTACCATTCCTAAATTTGTATCAGTCGAAGTGCCTTAATGATTTTGGATTTAAGTATTATTTGTTACGTATGTTCCCAGATAAGTAGCGTTATCATTAAGTTTTTGACACTTCTTCGCCCATAAAGAAATATTGCAGACGTTTCAGGAATACTAGTAATTCAGGGGTTTGGTCTTTGAACTCCTTCTCTTGTACTCCCCGCCCCTCTTTAAAAAGAACTGCTTCTGAACTGGAAGAAGGAGACGGGAAGCAGACCTCGTTGTGAAAAACCATTTTCTGAAATGAAAGGGCCTAGTAGAATTTCTGTCAGAAATCTCATTAAAACTATTTGTTGCAATAGCGCACCCACGGGGGAGCTAAGGGGCTTAAGCCCCTCCCAGAGGCATGAAGACGAACCCCCTTGACCAAAGAGAGCCTAAAATTGCATTTTTTGACCTTGAGTTTTCGAAAATTTCCGGGAGAGAGCACATAATCTCCAATTCCCATCATGATTTCCCCAAAGAAAACTTTATTTTTTTTCAGAGACTTTAAATTCGAAAAACTTCCGCATTTCCCTCCTTTGTGTATCATCTCCAAAAGATAGCTGAAAAATCTTTTAAATTGGAGAACTCCCGAATCTTCCATCCTGTACCCCTTTGCACAAAAAAAAATAATTTACAATTGTGTTTTTAGATCCTCTATGTAGAAAATTTTTTAGGAGAACCCTTGAAATAACCAAACATAGCATGAAAATGTATTTTTTTGGGCTTCAATTTCGAAGCATTACCGAGAGTACCCCCCCCCCCCCTCAATCTCCTAATATTTCAGCAAATAATCTATATTTGCGTTTCTATTACTTCAGTATCAAAACATTTCTGGGCAGAGCCATGGAACTCTGATCCTTTTCTCCTAAATACCATCAAAGATACCCAAAAATGCGATTTTAAGACTTAAATTTCAAAAAAATTTCGGTTTAGAGTCCCCTAACCCCACTTTTGCGTCACCACAATTGCATAAACCTTCAATTTTTAAGTAAATTGCGGAATTTAGAAATTTCAGTTTAGCGATGTTCTCCAGGGGGAAAACCTCCTCATCTTCCCTTAACACCCCTAAAATGTCATTTTTAAGGCTTTACTTCCGGAATTTTTCGTGGCAGTTCTCATGAAACGCCCACCTCCGTCTTTTCTCTGAAATCACTAAGGACTCCCTGAAATTAGGTTTTTTCGGGACTTCTAATGTTTTGTAGACTTGTAACTCTTATTTCGGGGGAGGGCCTTTTGAAGCTTCATTGATTTTGCCTTTGACTTCACTTATCGGAGCTCCTCGCGAAACTTCTAGCCCCTCCCAAGAAACAATCCTGGGTGCGCCCCTGATTTGTTGCATTATGGCTTATGTTCAATTGTGAATAAATATATGTGTATGCAACTAGCTAATCCGTGAAGAATCTTTAACACGGGCAAACTACGCTTTCCGTACATTCTGCAATGGTATAGTTCAAGAATACCTTAACCTCAATAGTCAAGGAAGTCCTATCACAAGCCCGTCATTTAGAGTGGTCCGGAGAAATAAGATGCCCCCACTCCACTCCCGGCTTTGAGAAATTAATGTACTTACATGTAAGTATTTTTTGCTGCTTTTTGGTTTAATTTGCATTATGTATATTTAGTGGCGTCACTAGGGGGGGGGCGGTGGTCCGTCCCGGGTGTCCCCCGAAGTGGAATTGCAAATTTTTGAAAAATATACAGCTAAAATACATTTTTAAGACAACAAATTTAAAAATTTTCGTGGGGGGGGACCTCTGGACCCCCCGAACTTCCACCCCACATCTATGGATTGAATATATTATATTCAGGATTAAATTCATATTGCAAAGACTTAAACCCAGTGTAGTGACGTCCTCTTAAATCAAAAAACTGAAATTCATTTCTCCCCCCCCCCTGTGTTTGAGATTTGTTTGAAATGATTAAGAGGCCATCCATTTTGTGCAACCTCTTATTTCTTAGACCTGTCAACGGCTCTACTCAAATGCGTCAAGGGCAAGTTATGTAAAAAGCATTCATAGTATTTATTTGTCTTTTGTACACTAACCAACTTAAAATTTCGTAATAACACAAATGTTCTGAAAATTGTACGAATTACATGTTTTCATAGAACATTAAAACTTTTTTTTTTTGCGTTTGTAGGGGAAGTTGGTGGGGTGACACCACAAACATTACCGCTCCGCCACAAGTATATACCCCTTTGCCCTTCCCCCTCCCCGTAAAATTCGAAATGACGAGTCTGTACTGTAGTTTTAAGCGGTAATGTTTTTATACATCTGAATTGCTTTGTGAAATCCCCAAGAAAATATTTTCCAGTACATTAAGAACATCATCGAATACCTGGTTGGTGGAATTCTGGGGCATATTGCTTTGCTACCATTCTGGCTATTTGCGAATCCTCTCGAGCATGTTTGGCAGCTTTGTCCGCTTGCTCTGCTTTGCCGCGGGCTGTAGCAGTTCTAAAAACGAAACATTCACATTATTAAGTAATACTTGATAGACAAGAAAGACGAAAAATGTCATCTGTCAACACTTTTATGATTCACTAAACAGTACCAGAAATGCCAGTGCTCATTATTAATTTAAATTTGAAAACGAACATTTTTCAAAAAACACGTTTTTTCTATCTTTTGCAGCTCCGTCATTTAGGGAATCAAGAGGAGCAATTGCCTCTTCTACGGTTTTTTAGAGGCACACATGAAATTACCAAAACATTTGTGTACTGTATAATACGTTACATATGAGGCAGTGAAAAGCAAAGGTTTGCGAGTAGTCGATTTAAAATTTTGAGCAAAATGCGTTTTAAAGTTCAGATATTAAGATAGACTTTAATAGCGAGCATAACGAACAACGGGAATTGGGAAGAAAAGTAAACAAGGGGAGGAGACCGGTAGTCTTTTATCGCCGGATGAATTCTGAACAACTCATATTAAAAGCCTAGGCATTTGCAAATGAAAATGTTGCATTTGCAAATCAGGGAAATAAAAATTATTTCAAGTATGTCTTTCGGGATTAATAGGGAAGCCGTTTGTCAATGCGTTATGCCTAAGAGCAAACATTTCAAGCCTTAATCACTTCAGTGCCATACATATACTGGTTGTTGATCACTTCTCAAAGTTGACCAAAATTTCGCAAATTGTAAGCTCGTAACACACTTCTTATGTGTCTATTGTGATTATATATCTCTTCAATCACAGAATAACTTTCCGCCGTGGTCTTTTTTAGGAAGACTCCGATGGGGTTTTTACTGTTGTTTCTGACTTCTTCACAGCATAAATGAGATAAACAACAAATTCTGGGTTGAAAGTTTTCTGTAGATCTTGATCTTAACTATGATTGGACTGATTGTCAATAGGAAGCCTGACGGCACTCTTTCTCTTGGTTTATTTTCTGTAGTCTTGAAGAGACATCTAATTGCTGCATTCTAAATCACAGAAACGCGTAATTTCGATAGTTAGCAAATTAAGAACTAACTATGATCTCAGAATGAAGCAATCGGACATTCTCTCAAGACTAATTCGCAACTCCAGAGCTCGAATACGCTACCTTGCGGTGATTAACAATACTACAGACAAAGGTAAAACATTCTATTCCACGTGCTTTCTTTGAGGTAAATCACAGACTTGAGACAGTTTATGGTGTAATGTAATTTTAGAAGAATAGAAAAGAAAGCTTCCCACAAACACGATGAAAAATTACTTTCATTCACTAAGCGTAAAAGCAAGTTATAAGTTACGGCATTTGTTTGTTTTACCTTTTTCATCTGCCATTAGACAGTGACTGCAGCGTCCCCTGTAGTTTATTGGAGTTGCGAATTAGAATAAGATTAGCTAATCGATCAGAAACCGTGCTGTTCAACGCGATATTAGCACGCCGCACAGTGGTTCAAGGGCGGAAAAAATAGCCATTTTTAAGTTTTAAGATAAAAAATATTTCATGCCGTAATTACTTAGCCCTTGAGTTGTAGTAACTTACTCCATAAGAGTTTTTTGAAAAAAAAATTCCTTTTTCACAAAAATAAGCCAAGATTGTTGAACAATTATGTTTTTACTTTTTTCGGACGTACGCCTTATACTTCAGTTTTAATTCATTCGTTCAATAAGGCGGACTAAAATTTAATAAAAGTCATTTCTGATTGATTTTTCACACTTATAGGATGCATATTACATCGTAATTAAAAATGAAAAATTCATCAAAATTGAAAACTACCTGAATTTTAAAAAAACATTATTTTCTTAAAAATATAATGAAAACTATTGTGGAATATACTTTTATCGGCGGCTTCCGGTGGGTTAAAATTTACATATATCGATAGTTTAATCCTTCCTGTAAATAAGCAACAACATTTTAGCTGCGACCACCTGCGACTGCAGTCGTGGCAGATGTTTTTGTTTGATCTTCGCTATTTAGGAATACCAATATAGTAAGTTAGAAAATAACTCGTAACGGTATGAAGGGGGTAAATTGCTTTTTTATCAAAGAAATTGGTCATCAAATTTGACATGCTCCAGACTAACGTATGTCACAGTTTCACTACTTTGCAGGAGAGCCTAAAAACGTTAGTTTACTGTTTCCGAAACTTGGGGCTTTTGAAACATTCATCAATAAATATAGAGGATTTTTCAAAAACAGATTTACGTTGTTATGGCTTAATGCAGAGCATTATTCTACATGCAATGCAGTAGTAACCTGAAAATAACAATTTTCGGACCCGTTTGGCTTTAAAGAAGATGCATATAAGAAAGAAATTTTTAAAATTCATACAAAATTCTATATAAAAAGTTAAATAACCATTCTGTTCGTAAAACAATGAAATTAGAAAATCATTAAACGTTTGAAATTTCTGATTTCCTTTTCGAAATCATTCTGGTATAAAGCTGTTCTCAGTTTGTCAACATTGCCAGAAAATATTGTTGGAGGGTATCAATTGCAATAAATAAACCTTCCGTGTGGCATACGACTGATTTAATTTATATTTTTCACTAAAAACAGAAATGAATTTGAACTGCAGAGAAACCCCGATTTCACGTTTCTCAGAGGCCTGAATCCAACATAAAATATGGGAAAACATCAATTCAAATCCAAAAACATAAAATATGGAAAAACGTAAAATACGGGAAATGTTTAAAAAACAAAAATCAGATAAGGAAACAAAAATAGTAATAAAGGTTGCTACGATGACGCTTATAAAATGTAAAAATACGATATTTTACGACAAAAACATTATTGTACACACCAGTTTAGATTATTCTAACACATTAAATAACGAATTCGGGCGTTTAGGTTGAAAATAGTCAGTAATAATGAGTTATTGAATCCAAAGTAAATACAGCATCTTCCAGGGGATTGGAACACTTTGCAAAGTTTTTTCCTGCTCTTTATGATAAAGAAAAAGAGTCTTTCACTATTATTAAGCTATTAAATGAAGTATTGAAAGAAGAGACGAGTTGTGTTTACTCTTCTTCTTGTTCATCTTCATTGGCGGCCGAAAAGTCCATAAGGTCAGCTATGGATGGAGCAGAAGCGTTTCTGTTTTCGTGGATTAACTTTCAACAGAGTGGATTATGTTTAAAAATGCACAGAGGGAAACATTTTTTTTAATTTTAAAACACTTTTTCTCTTTTTTTTTTAACTGCCAAGGGGAACGTAAAATGCGGGAAAATCATAAATAACAAACTTTCCATCCGGGTTAAATTAATATTATTAGTGCACGGAAAAACTGAGACCTGATGGTAAAAAACGTATAATGTGGGGAAAACGTAGATTCGAGGGACGTAAAATCGGGGTTTCGCAGTGAATACGATCAGCAAGCATGAAGATAAATATTACCATGCAACAATTTTAACAATTTTCCAAAGCATTTTTTGCGAATATTCAAAGTTATTGAATTTTTTCCGCTTTTTTGTCGTTTTGAACCACTGTGCGCCGCCCAATCAGGACTACAGTCAAGATCCACAGAAGACTTTTAGACCAGATTTCGTATCTAAACTCATTAGTGTCCTGAAAAAAGACGTGGAACAAGTTAGACGACACGTTATCCCAGAACATTCTGCTGAAACATTGCCTGTCTTCCCGGAAATAGTTCTGTTATTGACACAACGCATAAAGGAATTAGTTCCTCTATTATTGCTTAGTTTCATTTTCCTTATACCTTTGCACATTACTATCAAAAAACTATTCAAGTTACTGAGCAAAAACTTGGGTATTACTAAATAACCACCACTTGACTAAGTAAAAAGAACTCTTAGATAATGTTCTCTTACCTGGAAATGGCAATATCGGCCTTCTGCAAGGCTATTTGAGAAGCACGGTGGGCGGTGTTGACAGCTGCTTCGACTCGTCCTCGAAACTTCGCCGATCGAAGCAGGAACAATCCCTTCTTGCCACCGGACATCAGCAGCAAATTGTTCTTGTACTTTCCGTACTCCTCCTGGCCGTTCTAAAACCGTAAGTGCAAAAAAGAAAGAGAAATAATATGTCGCAATTTCTTTACACCACATTATACACTTTAGAACTATAAACAGGCCAAAATATAAAACATTTTCTACAAACGTGTTCTGTACACACTTTCGAAAAAGAAAAGGCGATGATTAATTGAACGTAGTTAAATGTACCTATTTTAACTTAACAAGTGCAAAATCTATTTTTTGACATTTCTGTTACTTTCTCCTCCCTCTTTTCCAATGAGATCAAACTTTAATTGGTCACCGAAACCTGACTGGGTATAAACCTGAATTGTAGATTCACTTGTCTTAATATTTTTTACATCTACACTATACGTACGCGTCTAAACGAGTAACCAGACCAGTTTTGTTAGAAAAAATCCCCTCACTTCTCCTATACGTTTTTGGTTTAGTAAGATTGATCTATTCCAGATAATATATTTGCACCATTTGCTGGTGTAAGGGAAAAGCGGGCACATGTGAGCACGGGGCGCATGTGAACATGGTATGTTTTACTAAGGTAACGTCAGGCAAAAAATCTTGAAAAATTCTCAATTAATGGTAGTGCCAGTCTTACTTCTTGCCCAAACTTTTGGAGCACTGAACCAGTTAATGCTTCTGTGGTGAAAACTTCTTTGTTTTAGCTAGTGTTGTATGTAATTTTATTGTTGTCTTCATCAAGTGAAAACATATTTTAAATAAACTAATAAGCTAAACTACTCCTGGTGAACGACAGAAAATTTATCATGGAACCAGGTATGGGTAGACTAAATTCGTAATTTGTCACTCTACAGGTTGGCTAGGTTGCATACTTGTGCAACTTTAATAAGCGGAGACATTAATTAAAAACTTTTTTTTTCTCCTTCCATTCTTTTTTCCGAAATCTGGTGTTCTGCTTCTCCTTATTCTTTTTTTTTTTTTTTCCGCTACTCCCTTTCTTCCGTTTCAAGACCATATCGTCGTCTGAGCAATGATGGCAGAATGCCTGTTTCAAGCGGAAGTAAAGAACTAAAGTGTGTTTTTTGAATGATTTTGAATCATCTCATCCTTTCCTTTAGTTGAAAATAAAAGGCACGCACTGACTTTGGAATGACTCCAGCGAAAGTGAGTGAAGTTTGTGGCAAGTCGTGATGAAAATGTATGTACTGCCCATTAATTATTGTAGCACCGCATGCGACTAGGAGGGGGCGAAGCTCTTAAGGTACACCGCCTAAGGCGGCGTACAGCATCTCACTTCAGGCGAGTTGCACGATTGCCGTCGAAAGCAGCAAGTTGATAAAGTTGTCCTAAAGGATGTTGGGAAACCAACGTTCTAAGCACAAATGTGCGAAAAAAGATTGTAGAAAAGTGTTTCGAGGTTCCTAGTCTTCGTGAATTGTGAGTCTTAAATGCATATGACTTTCCATCGCGTCTTGTGTCTTGACGAGTCCATGCCAAGACGAACCGCTGCTGTTAAAGCAAAAAGTAATGGTACTCACTACTCGAGTTATAATCAATAGTTCAACTACTCTTCAAGGTGTACAGCCTAGATATAGTGCATAATTCTTTTAATTTTGTTTTCGGGTTTTGATATGTAAAATTAATTATGAATTACGTATTTAGATATTTTATAGAAGGTTTAATGACGAAACTTACAATGTAAACGGAATGACAACTATCCCTATTCCCTTCCAATAATAATTTTTTTAATTGCTCCAGTATTTTTTAAAAATTATTATTTTAATTTTCTAATTTATAGAGCATTTGTTTGAGTGAAGTCCAGTTACGTACTTTATAGGTGGTGAGTCCGTACCCAAACTTCTTGTTGTTGTACCACTCGCCCGCGTACTTGATTCCGTCCGATCTTTCGGCGATGCCAAATCCGCTGCGCTTGTCATTCTTCCACTCCCCCATGTAGGTCTCGATAACGTTGCCGTCGATCACTTCGTCCTGGACCATGAAGCTGCTCTCTGTGGCGTCCGAATCCGAACCATCAGTCAGGTCCTCGAAGCTGGAACGCCGGCCGCGTTTCGTCTTGGACACCAAGTTCTGAGGGAGGAAAACCGAAGTTAACCCTTTTATAATAGCAACTAGCTGTACCCGACGCGCGTTGCTACGCCAACAAAAAAATACATCATTATACTGATTTTCATGACAATCGGTTGAACGGGGCAGAAGTTGCTACTCTGCAGTGCCACCTGGTGGCGAGTGGCTTCAATGAGCATATTATGCACCTTCTCCGTGGAAAAATACATGTATATAGCAATTTTCATAATAATCGGTCCAGGTATCAAGTGAAGCCGTGACTATACTCAAATTTTGTACTCACGCAGTTTGCAAGATCAATCAATCGCTAAAAATGTCAAATAGAAAAAGTTTTAAATCCCCCCGTTGCATGAAAAACCATAAAACAATAAAGAAAGAATTTATTTGTTCAAACTCAAGAAAAATGGCAACAGCTAACTTCTTATCAATGAGATCTTTCACGCGAATTAATTTCTGCAGCCGTTAGTTTTATTCGTATTTATCCAATGGATTGTGACTTAAATTGGAATAAAAAGGAACTATCGATCGGATTTTTTTCGAACTGGTCTGTAAACATTCCCAGTACCAAAAATAACAAACGGTGAAAGTTTCAGCCAAATCTGCCGGGTAGTTTTGGAGTTCATGGATGACATACAGACAAACATTCATTTATATATATATATATAGATGTGAAATAACTTCCCAGCAAATGCAAGGGTCCATATTAAGCATTTTGATCATCTCTTACAGGCACGTAGCTAGAACTTTGTTAAGCGGGGGGGGGGGGGGGGGTCCAAGATTGCACGAACTTCAAAAGAGGAGACATGCTAAAGCAGAATTGGTAGCTCATATTGTAGCTCAATGTAAATGATTGCTTTTTATAAATGTTTTTTTATAAGGTCATGAATGATTTGAACATTATTGGCAGTTTTCCTCTGATGTTTTCAATTTGATGCTTCATTTAAAAGATCAAGAGGAGGCATTGCACTCACCTATCTCACCACCAAACACGAGTTCTGTTTATTCTGCTGATACAAAACAACTTCTGTACAAATCAGTCTTTTTCAAATTAAAAAAAAATAATTGTAAACAACTATAGGGAAGATGACAATATGCTCTGTTACGAATTATCGTGACAATATTTAATTATAACCTAGTTACTTTACTGTCTTTATTAGCAGTAAGCAAGTGTCAGACTCCATAATTCTGAGTCAAGCGTCAAATTTTGATCATTAAGGTAGTCTTCGTCCCGTTTGCGATAATACAGCAGCATCAAATTAGATACATTTTCAACAATATGTATGCATAAAGCTAGCCAATTTTTGGAAACAAAACTAATAGGTTTCTTATAGCCTCAATTTGCAAATTTTTTGCTCCTCAGTCATCTGATGTTCCAAAGTCTAAAGACAATCGTTTGTAAAAACTCTTAGAATATTTGTAGTTAAAAATCCAGAGATGATTTAAATCAATCTTCCAAAATTAATATAACAATAATAACACTTCTGATTCTTTCATTTTCAAATTGGTATAACTTCCATTCTAGGCGCAATTTTGTAATCATCCTGCATTCTCGAAAGCATATCATATTTTATAACGTAGGTATTGACTCTTTTTTTTCGCTCTTTTATGTGATGTTAGTAAAATATATTCTATTGAAAGAAATAGCAAGTAATTTTAACTTGAAGAAATTAAGCGTTAAAAAAAAAAAAAGAACTGATATAGAAGTGAAAAACACACGAAACTTTACCTCGCATTCACATTTTTTTTAATTATTTACTTGTAACGCAGTGAATAGCAGAAATTTTCACCTGGTAATTTATAGTTAAATGCACATGTCTGTTTTTCTACGTTTAATGCTACCTTCGCAATTTACTAATGATGGATGCATAGATGCTTACTAAATAATTCCTCAGTACAAAGGCGGTAAATATCAATCAGAAAATTTATTCCAATGATGCAAATAAATATGCTTTACTTGAAAAACGGAACAACATCGAAGAAATTTTTTTCTTTCTTCAGTTAAAAATGACTAACGGCTCTTCTCTTGGGACCATAGACTCACAATTCAGTAAGAGTTAAAAGTACGAATTTCAAATAATTATTTTTAAATTACATGTGTTAATATGGCCAAACTCGCAATTTCATAAAGTAATCACAATAAAATATTCGAGTAATTTTCAATTTCATTCTTTGCTTTATAAAATGTTGATACAGCGAAAAGTAATTTCGTTACATCAACTTCGAATTTTATTTATTCACTTATTTTATTTTCAAACACAAATTCTTTTTGGGCATTTAATATGTTTCATGGTCATGTTTAAATATTGGGTGGAAAAATATCCGTAAAAAATCTAGTTTGTTTCTCAGAAAGGAGAGAGAAGTTTCTCAATGTTATCTTGAGCTTAAAAAGTTCAAAAAAAAGAACTTTTTTTCAGGATTACAGTTCAAAAGTTGTAAGCTTCTGGGGACATAAGTTATCCATTATTGTTAAAAATAAACTAAAAGTTTAAATAGGATTATTAATCAAAATATAAAATAAATCTGAAATGAATCATACCAAAAATATAAAGAACAAAAATTAGTTAATTAATAATTAATGTTTATTTTTTTTCTCATCCTCAAACACACGAAATGTGTAGAATTTCTTTTTCGTTGCCGTCTGAACTTAATTTTTTAACAGGAAAACACATTAACACATAAAACTACTCGTATTGTTAAGAAAACTTTAAAAAAGAACTACAACTTACCTAGTTTGTGTAAACTTAATTTTCTTTTGATTACATATTTGTTCTAGATATGTTTCCTATAAGTGTGTGGTAGAAAAATACTGTGTGCTAAAACAGAAAATAATAGGAATTTCAATTACTGATTCACCAGGGATGCACCCCACTCTGGCTGTCCTTCGTGCAGCATATGTCTAGGAAATCAAGTCCAAACGGGAAAAGAGTCAAAACAAGAAAGAAAGAAAGAAAACCACGCCAATGAGACTTGGGTACGGCGAAAGTGACAATGAATGTTTGTTTTCAATTACTTTGCCGATGGCAATCTGGTGGACCAAGGGAAAAGGGGCCGAATTTCAAGATCACAACCCTGCTGAGTTGAAAGAAGAAACGGAAATTCATCATTTTCGGACGGAGTACACGACACAGCAAAAGACAGGCTGCAGGAGGGAACTGTAGTTGCACGAGGTTCTGGTGTTCTGAATTGACTCGGACGCGGGAAAATTGCTGATTAATGGAAATATTTGAGGGAAAAATACCAGGTTTAATAAAATTTTTCTCTTTTGAAAATTTTTTGTTGACGTGAGGTGCAACAACTGACAAAAAGCACACAATGGTCTTTCGGGAAGGGAGGGAGGGGGTCCGGACCCCATGGACCCCCCCCCCCCTTTGGTTACGTCCTTGTCTCTTATTATAGTGCGACCCTGCCGAGTTGGTGCTTGTCAATTATGAGTGACTTAGACTGAAACAAGTTACATAAAATACACCGCCAGCTCAGTCATTCCATCCGAGGACTGCAGTTTCAGGAATGACTGAGCTGGAGGTGTATTTTATGTATTTCTGCCTTAGCCCTGGCTATAGGCACCACCACACTAGAGTCAAGAAACAAGTTATATTACCTCAAAACCGATAGCGTAGCGAAAAAGGACATTTGGCATATTCAGGAGTTTAGCGGCATTTCGGCGATATGAATACATTTCTTGCAGAAGTTTCATAGAAGAGGAATAACTTATTTAATTATCGTCTGAAAGTTCGTTTAACATTTATTTTATTACTTCACTCACAATTCAAATAAACTATAGGAGGTGCTGCAGTCTCTGGATCATGGCTGCAGGAAGAAGTAAAACCAAGCATATAATATGGTCTGACCAATGAGACATCTCCCTTTTCCGCGCAAAATTGAAATGTTTTACCCCTTCGGCTGATTTCTTAAATCACCTTAAAGTGGCGTATTCAAGTTCTAGAACTGCGAATAATTTATTTCAATTGAAATACTAAAATTTCTTGAGTGGCAACACTTCATTTAGATTCTGTCGTTTGTTGATTAAAGTTAATTAATGTTTATTATCATCCTCATATAAATAATAGCCGATGATAAAGTAACCCGCGTGTTTCAACAATGAAACTCGCGCCACGGCATGATAATTTGATAATATGATTTGGTAAT
Source organism: Uloborus diversus (assembly GCF_026930045.1). Classification (NCBI taxonomy): domain Eukaryota; kingdom Metazoa; phylum Arthropoda; class Arachnida; order Araneae; family Uloboridae; genus Uloborus; species Uloborus diversus. The sequence goes on along the minus strand of NC_072735.1, from coordinate 165,563,157 downwards.
GTTTGACATGCAGGGAATTGCTTTATTGTGACAAGGCTGAACTTGATTCGGTGATTTAACTGTTTTACTGGTAAAACTGTCATTTCAGGAGAATGAAGAAACATAAAAATAGTCAACAATGACCGCTATCTACTGGAGTTAGGGGTTAACTCCACTAGAGTTAAAACTTAAAACTACCAAAATATCACCTAACAGGCAATGGCTTCGTACAAATGTAGAAGCAAATTTTCACCCGTCATACCATGACGGGCGACTTCCTAGTCATAAAGAATAACGTAAGTATTTTTGCAGATTGATGCTTACAATATGAAGAATGAGTTGAATAAAGTAAATGATTACTTCTATTATGTTTTCGTTTTGTGATTCTTTATTATTGAACTGTTCAAATTGCAGAAAAAGCTGATTTTTGTTGGTGAAAAAGTAAAAATGATTACATTTGAACATTTGTAAAGCACCCCAAGTTTTCTTATTCAATTCAACATTTTTTCTTTACCCAACGTATCTTCATGAAACTGGATTCTTCTGAAACAAGGTGTGGTCAAGTGTCAATTCCTGACTAACGGACAATAGTTATACTTTCCTAATTGTCCCTTTTACGCCTGATCTGAAGGTGAATTATGTTGATAAAAGCAAATGGCAAAAAGCCAATATCAGTCAATGCAGACCGAAAGTTTCCCATAAATGTGAACTAAGTTAAAGCAGTTTTCTTTTGAAATGGAAAATAACACCTTACGTTACGGTACGACAAACGAAAAAAATTCGTTGATGCATATTTTAGTCAAATAATTATTCTTCTACTAGAAAGTCGCCCGTCAAGGTATGTGACGGGTGGAAATTGCTTCTACTCTTCTACATTTGAACGAAGCCATTGCCTTTTTGGTGACATTTTAATATTTGAAACTTTACCCTAACTCCAGTAGATTAACCATAAACTCCGGTGGTTAGCGTCATTCCTCTGAAGTGACACAGTCTTACCAGTAAAACAGTTAAGTTGCCGGATCGAGTTCAGCCTTGTCACAATAAAGCCTTTACCTGCATGTTAAACATCACCAAAACACATTATCAAATTATCATGCCGTGCCGCGAGTTTCATTGTTGAAAATCGCGGGTTACTCAATCATTGGCTATTATTTATATGAGGCTGTTTAGTTGAAATGTAAACGTGATAATAAAGTTGTTTATTGAAAAGAACATGTTTTATTTTGTTGTATTCCATTCATTACTCTTTTCATACCATTGAAGAAAGTTTTCATGTCTCAAGTGATAGCTTTCGATTTGGTTGAATGCCAAGATAGAAATGGTGCTAAGTTTAGACACCTGTACTCCTTCAACAGGTGATGCATACAGAAAAAGGGTTATTCGACGACGTTTTGGTGCTCGAGGTGTTTCATCATACGTAACTACCTCTGTGTGGTATGACGTCACTTTTACGTCAAGATATCCCCCGACCCACCTCCTATAATCTAGCATTCCTGTCTCCTGATGCTTTAAAAGCAAAAGCAGCTTGAAGAGATTTGAGTTGTATATAATTCTAAAAATGTTCACATTAATCAATAATATTATTTTTTAAATTCTGTTAATCTTCTCTCGAATGTCTGACATCAGTTTATGATCAGTCCAGTAGTAAGTAGTAATTGAAAAAAAAAAAAAAATAGATCAATAAATACATTTAAAATAGCATCTTTCTGATTGTCCAGGTCAGAACTATAATCAAGTTTTTCTGCAAGAAAATCTCGCCTAAGTGATTTTCTTCCTACAACGAAATATTAACACGATACTAGAGGTTTAAGATTCAAAATCAGGACCGTGTCCAAGATTTCATTAAGGGTTGGGTTTTGGTTTCAATTTTTTTTCATTCTTGCCTGCATTATCAGGAAAACACAATGTTGTGTCAAATATTTCATTTCTTTATACTGGTTCCAATGAGGGACGTAGCGGTGGGGGGCGGGGTAGTGTATGTCACGATCGTTACATTAGTCAATTCTCGATAACTCGAAATCCCAAGGGACCAGCTAAAACATTCGAGTTATTGGCAGTTCGAGTTACGGGAAGTTTCCACCACAGTCTCAAGCGTTAGGGACCCAATAAAAACTTCGAGATAAAGGAATATTCGAGGAATAAGTTTCAAGTTACATACATTTCCACACTTGTCAGAACCAACAGAACCCTTATGAACTTCACCTCCTAGAAGATTATTTCTGGCTGCGCTAGTAACTTATTTATTCTACTGCTGCTTAGATTTAATCCTTGTTATATGTTTACTGTGCAATATATTGCAACAAGTACTAATAAAATTCTAAAAATTCTTTTAGGACGTTGTTTTCAGGTTTTATATTCTAAGGTAGTGCTCTTAATAAACTAAATAGTAAGGGTTTTTTGCAGTAAGTTACTTAAACTAAATAGTAAGGGATTCGTTGAAGATGCAAATTACATTACCAAGCAGAATTACTATGCATATTCATTCATAGCAGCAAAACTCTTCCCTTTTTGTGAACCACCTAAGTCATCATAACCTTTTTATAAAATGCAATTTTAAAAATGATTTGTGTTGACAGCCCATTCAACGATTCCACCATCACTGCTTTTATGAAAATATCATTTTACTCGACAAAAAGAGGACAGTCGTAAATTGCCGGGAAACTTCGTTTTCCCTCTCTAACTGCTGAGCACTAACTTCAACATTATAAGTTCATAAAAAGTCAAATGCGAACTTTTCATTTGGTTTTCTATTATTTTATTTTACACTAGTGGCACCCGCACGGCTTTGCCCGTAATAGAAAAACTAAAAGGTCTTTTGGTTCGCCTGTATATTTAGAAATAATATATGGTGAATTTTCTCGCCAATTGGCTTGTACCCACGTTACAGTTCCACGTTATGATAATTTCGTATCTCGCCAATTGGCTTGTGCCCATGTTACGGTTCCACGTTATGATAATTTCGTAATTTATCATAGTTTTTTTCTTAAAATTGGAATAGAAAAAGAACCACATCGAATTTTCGAAAAATCGCTTCGAGGTGCACACCCCCATGCTACAAACTAACTTTGTGCCAAATTTCATGAAAATCGGCCCAACGGTCTAGGCGCTATGCGCGTCACAGACATCCTCCGGACAGAGAGACTTTCAGCTTTATTATTAGTAAAGAATGGGGGAGATTTAACTCCTAAAACCCTCCCCCTGGACACGGCTCTGTTCAAAATAGTATGCATGCACCGAATAGGCTGCATCTCTGTAACAAATTCCCATCCCCCCCCTCCAGAAAATTATCTTTCTAATTTTAACCATTATTGAAAATTTCATTTCTACGCAAGTTCATATACATTCTGCATTAACAACAATGAACGTTCTAGAGAGCACGAGTCAGAAACCTGTTTCTAAACACGAGCAGGAATGAAATTGTGGAGAAGATGCATCTGCGACCCGATATACAGGTGAGTGTGATCGCTTTATATTTTGCCGGTGAAGATGTTTTGAACTTCTTGGTGCAGGAAAATGAAAGTGACAGTGTGTAATGAAAAAGAGTCGCGTGGTACAGCTATAACTATCATCAGACTGAAATATTAACATGATTGGACGCCAACGTAATTATGAGTTAATTTAATTGGAAGAAAATACACCAGGTTTTAGTCCAAATCGCTCTCCAAACACTTAATAAAGTAAAACAAAAAACATAAAAAATATCAACTAAGGATAGAAATATTTTCGTGATAAATTGCTTCAAGACATTTAGCAGTCGGGTAAAAGGCCACACTAGCATAATATTTAGGTTCCTTATTCTGTATTTATTATACTTTCAGTACGCATGCTAAGAAAACTAAAAACTAATGAAAATATTGCTTTACATTGAACAAATCTAATACTGGAACGGAATAGGTCGGGAGAGAACTCAATCAAAAAGTTTTTGTGCAACTGCCTTTCATGAAAGACAAAGAAGTTCGCTACAAATAATACTGTGTGAACTTGGGTTTCAGGGTCTGTTCGAAAGAATTCAAGATCCATGGTTAAGACAGGGGTGCCCACTTAGGGGCGGGGGGGGGGCGCAGCCTGCGCTATTGGAATTTTTAAGGTGGGGATGTTTTTAGGGGTATTTTTCCTCTTTTTACGGGGGGGGGGAGGTGCGCCCTTGCTCTTACAGGGGTTGGGCACCCACAGCTAAGATGGCCAGAGAAGATCTTCAATACCTAAAAAAATTTAAAAAAGCCGGGTCCACAAAGATCTATCCGGTTCAACAAGATTTTGAACGTAAACGAAACTTTTAAAGAAAATATGTATGGAGAAAATGCACTCGCAAACGCAGTTGTTCTTTGGTCTACGGGAGACAAGTGAGAAGGAAAGGGATGTAAGTGGACTTTTTTTTAATGTTTGAGTAAAACTCGTGCGAAGTTCCAAACGTAGGTAATCTTTCATTGGAAAGTTTTCCTAAATCATGCTGTATAGCAGCACCTACGAGAGATACTCGTACATCTCTCGCTCCCGAGCAAATGAGAGTTTCTTCTACCATTTGTACTATTTTCCCTGTTCTAGACTAAATTTCCCATTACCTTCCGCACCTTCATGGAAATGGACTCTTCTGAAGCGAGGCGTGGCAAAGTGCCAACTCCTGACTGCCGGACCATACCAGCACATGTCCCCAGAACTGAGTCAAAGTTTCATGCCTGGCAAATGAAATTTCATCCCCGCCAGCGTAGAGAAAAAAATTCTAGATACAGCTGACATACCTTCAGGGCGGCTCGTTTCGTATCGGCTGGCAGCGACCTCCCCCACGTGCCCGTGTCTTGATTCGGGAGGTCCTTGAGCACGAAACCTCCTCGGCAGTCTTCGGGACGGAGTTCGGGGCTTGGCAGCGCGCCTTCGGCGGCCTCCTCCACGGAATCGGGCTTGAGGAGGGAAGGTCGGCGGTGGGCGGCCAACCCGAACGGAGCGCTGCTCCTGACGCCGTAGCCGTGACGCATCCCTTTGGCCCATTGGCCCTGAAAGGTCCCTGCAAAATGAAGACAACGAATAAGCTTTCAATGCACTGATTTTCTTTAGACGACAAAACTACCTAGGAAACCACTCGAATAGTGTATCAATGAAAAAAATTAAATTGGAACTGTATTTTGAGATTTGTTTTGACCGAAAAACTATTTGTCAACGTCCCCCGTTATCGAGCTATCTCATACATTAAAAACTGAGCGTATCTATGTATGTACCTTTGTATATATTTATCTATGTGAGAGTGTTGTGAAGATTTATAACAACACCCTAATTTTGTATAAGAATTTGACTCCATTATTTTATAAAAATCGACAAAACTTTATTTACATCACATATACTTCAAGAAGTCGTCATTTTTATTTTCTCAAGACCAAATTCTGTGGAACACGATCTCGTGCGTCTTTTTCACTTTTTTTAATTACGTGTTGCCATTCGGCAGTTTGTGTTAAATAGAAATAAAATAATTAAATTTAAGAATTAAAAGACATTAAAAATATGGATGAAAATATAATACTAGAGAATTATCATTACGTGGTAATAATTTTGACTGAGAAGGGCACTTCAGTACCCCCTTCCCAGTAATGATGATAATAAATGCGTTGCCGAAAGTCACGCATTAACCACGAATGACATGTCCATAATTCTTTGGGAAGTGAACTGTTCGTCCATATTTTGTCCTATATGAAGTTTCTTCATCTTTTTTACGCATTTCTTCTTCTGGTTGGTTAACATTGTCCTTGTCAGCAGACAGAAATGCTGGTTTTAGCCTGTCTATAGACACAGTGACATTTTTGCCTTTTATCATTACTTTGAACACTTTCGCGCCACGCTTGATGACTGCATAAGGTCCGTTGTATGGCGGCTGAAGACTTTTCCGCACCCCATCATTTCTGATAAAAACATGAGTGCAAGTTTTTAAGTCTTGTGATACGAAAGGCTTAATATTAGAATGTGATTTTGTCGGTAAAGGAGCAAAATCGTGAAATATATCTCTTAGCTTCTGTATCACAGTTTCAGGGTTTTTTATAACCGAATGTTCATCGAAAAAATCTCCTGGAAGTCGAAGTGAAGTTCCATAAACAAGTTCGGCTGGTGAAACATTCAGATCCGTTTTAATTGCTGCACGGAATCCTAGGAGTATGGTGGGAAGAACTTCGGTCCATTTTTCATTTCGTCGAGCTTTTAAAGCACATTTTAATGGTCGATGCCAGTTCTCAATAAGACCATTTGATTGAGGATGGTATGGTGAAGTTCTTATCTTTTCGGCACCAATGAATCGAGTTAATTGTCGAAATAGCTCAGACTCAAATTGACGACCTTGATCTGATGTAATTTTTTCTGGACAACCAAATCTTGAAATCCATTCAGACATCAACGTCTTAGCGACAGTTGGTGCTGTCATATCACAAATAGGATATGCTTCTGGCCATCGCGTTGCCCTATCAATTACCGTTAAGCAGTAATTCTTTCCTTCAGATTCTGGTAGTGGTCCTATTAGATCAATGTGTATATGGGCAAACCTAGATGTGTTAATATCAAATTTTCCTTCTTCAGTTTTAGTGTGCCTGAAAACCTTTGATCTTTGGCAGTTTAAACACTCTTTAACCCATACTTTGATATCCGTAGCCATTGAAGGCCAAACAAATCTCTGCTTAATAAGCTTAGTCGAACCTTTTATACCTGGGTGTGTTAAATTATGTAGGTTTAAAAAAACTTGTTTACGAAAACTTTTTATTAGAAAAGGTCGTGCTTTTCCTGTAGAAATATCACAAAATATTTCAGTTTTTGAATCAGGCATAGTAAGTAATTTTAATACTAAATTAGATTCCTTATTTTCTAAAGCAGATTTAAGTTCTAAGTCAGATTTTTGTTCAACACCTAACTTAGCGTAATCTAGCGAAGTAGGAAATTTAATTGTACTTATTCGAGAAAGGGCATCGGCTGCTTCATTTGAGCTACCTTGCAAATATTCAATGTCAGTTGTAAACTCAGAGATAAAGGATAACCATCTACTTTGCCTATTTGTGTAGGTATCTCGTTTCTTTTGAAAAGCAAATTTTATTGGTTTGTGATCAGTGTATATTATACATTCTTTCGCCTCGATGAAATGTCGAAAATATTTTACTGATTCATAAATGGCTAATAATTCCCTATCAAAAACCGAGTATTTTAACTGAGCAGTATTCAGTTTTTTTGAAAAAAATGCTATTGGTTTCTACCCTTCTTCAGTCTGCAGACTTAAGGTTGAACCAATGGAGAAATCACTAGCATCAGTGTGTAATGCTAACTGCCCATCCTGCGAGGGAAAGACCAATGCAGCGCCAATCAAACTTTGTTTAGCTTTCTCAAATGCGTCATTCAAAATTGGAGACCATTCAATAGGAGTGCTATCATTCTTTTTACATCCTCTTATTTGATCTGTTAAAGGGGTAAGCAATCTTGCTGCATGTTTAACAAATCTTCTAAAATAATTTATTAATCCAATGAATCGTCGAAGCTCTGATATTGTTTTTGGCTTAGGATAATTTTGAATGGTTTCAACTTTTCATTTTAAAGGTTTAATTCCTTCAAAAGAAATATCATGTCCTAAAAATGATACTTCAGTTTGAGCAAAAACACTTTTGGAAATATTCACATTTAAACCATATTTGGCAAGCCTACCTAATACAATTTTCATGTGTTCTAAGTGTTCCGTTTCATTTTCGGAAAAAATTAGTATGTCGTCTAAATAAGCAACAGCGAAGTCTACATTTGAAAGTGCCTCGTTAATAAATCTTTGGAACATATTTGCTGCACATTTTAAACCGAAATTTAAATATAAGAACTCAAAACTACCAAACGGTGTGGTAACTGCAGTTTTTTGAATATCATCTTTGAAAACTGGAATGTGAAAATATGCCCTAACAATATCGAGTTTAGAGAAAATTTTCTTGCCGTGTAAAATGTTCGTTACATCGTGTATGTGTGGCACAGGGTAACGGTCAGGCACAGTGACCGAATTTAACCTTCGATAATCACCACAAATACGGTAAGATCCATCCGCTTTTGGTACCACGTGAATAGGAGAAGCCTAAGGAGATTTTGAAGGACGGCATATTCCTTGATCCATAAGGTATTGAAATTCTTTTTTAACTTCGATTAATACCTTTGGATGTAAACGTCGGGGCTTAGAAAATAAAGGCGGTCCTTTTGTTTCTATATAATGGACAGTATCGTGACTGACTGGTTTTTTGAAATTTGGGATAGGATTCAATAACTCGGGAAAATCTTTAAATAATTCTTTGTACACCATATTATCCGAGACTAATTTAATTCCACTATATTGAGTTTTAGTTAACTCTCCCTTCGTTGTCAAACCAGTGACTGAATCAATTAATCTCGACTTCTTTAAATCTACTAGTAGAGAAAAATTTTGTAAAAAATCTGCTCCTAGAATTGGGCAAGAAACATTTGCTACAACAAATGGCCACTGACATATTCTACGCAATCCCATGTTGATATTTAACACCTTGTGGTCGTACACAGCTATTTTTGAATCGTTCGCAGCATACACGTAAGTGATGGGAGTTTTTGCTTTGAATGAAAAATGGGCAGGAATGCAAGAAATATCACTGCCACTATCAACCAAAAAATTTAATCCCGTACTTTTATCCATTATGTGTAATCTACACTGTTTATGTGCTGCTATGTCAGGGTAAATATCGTTATTAGACATAGCAGCTATGGCAAGTTTTTTTGAACTGCATCATAACTGCATGGTTGGCGACATTTAAATGCTTTATCGCCGAATTTTTCATGATAAAAACAAAACTCAGATGTATTTTGATTATCTGAGGGTGTTGGAACTCGTCTACTCCTAGATTGGGACCTATATCTATGATTACTACAACCTCTTGAAAATGAACGTTTTGATACCATTTTAGTTAATTCAGAAACTCGTATGGTTAAATGCTCAGTTTGATTTTGCAAATTTGATATTTGCGTCGTTTGTTCACTATGTTTTAGTGTTTCTGAAATTTTGCAAACTGATGGCTCCATTTTTATTTCATGAATTTTATCAGCTAAAATTGACAGTTCAGTCAACTCTGAAGTTGATGCTGATAAAATGGCTTGAATATTTGTTGGCAAACGCTCTAACCAAATGGTTTTTAAAAATTCGTCGGTAATTGAATTTCGTGAAAGTTCTTTCATTTGCCGAAGTAAAACAGATGGTTTTTTATCACCTAATGTAAGTTCACACAAAAGTTTCCGTATTTGGCTTGATTGCGAAACTCTTTAACTAATCTATCTTTTAAAGCTTGATATTTATTTCCCTCTGGAGGAGCTATAATTAAATCCGAAACAGCGCTAAGTGTATCTGCGTCAATGGCGGATAACAAGTAGTTATACTTCGTCTCATCATTTGTTATACGTGAAACATTAAAACTAGCCTCCACTTGAATAAACCAAACTGTTATATTACTTTTCCATAGTGGAGGTAATCTGGGTGCAACTCTCAAAACTGAGTCACTTTGTACAGTATTATTGGTAAATTCAACATTATCTAAACTTTCTACCGACATTTTAAAATTTAACTGAGAATTTACAAGTAAAATAAACAAATGCAATTAAATTAAAACAAAGAAAAATTAGCCAAAGATAAAATTTATCTTTACACGAAAATAAAATTTAGGCCAGAGCATTTCCCTTCAAGTGAATGACTTTAAGTGAAGAGCATACCATAGAATAAAGCATTGTCCGTCTTCTTTTCTTTTCCTTTTTTTCTTGTCCACCGGGTCACCACTGAGAGTGTTGTGAAGGTTTATAACAACACCCTAATTTTGTATAAGAATTTGACTCCATTATTTTATAAAAATCGACAAAACTTTATTTACATCACATATACTTCAAGAAGTCGTCATTTTTATTTTCTCAAGACCAAATTCTGTGGAACACGATCTCGTGCGTCTTTTTCACTTTTTTTAATTACGTGTTGCCATTCGGCAGTTTGTGTTAAATAGAAATAAAATAATTAAATTTAAGAATTAAAAGACATTAAAAATATGGATGAAAATATAATACTAGAGAATTATCATTACGTGGTAATAATTTTGATTGAGAAGGGCACTTCATATGTATCTATGTCCGAGTTGCTTCTCCCGAACGACAGTAAACTGACCATCGAACCAGGTATTTTCCCATCTTTATGTTTGGCTATTTAACATAATCCTCCGACAATAATTAGCCGAGATATCAATAAAAAACTATTATGATTTTTGATTTCGACACAAAAATCCCTATTTTTCAAAGACTTTCCTTCATTTAAATTATTATTCAGTGCTTCATCTCAACTTTCACAACGATGCTTTTATTAAAATTTATAGCGGTTAAGAAAATCATTGAGAAGAAAGATGTGTGTCCATTTTTATTTCTCGAATATGATCAAATAAAATTCTGGCTTTTGTTTTAAAGATCTTTCCTGTAATCAGAGAATAGGGAAGTTGCAACCTATTAAATGTTCATATTTTGGCTATTGGATATTGTTAATTGACCCTCAAAACTAAAAAATTCACCATCGCCGAATTTTAAAACACCGTGGTTGATTTTTAATGAATTTTTAAAAATCCACGCGCAAAAGTGCGCGCTTCTGAAACGTCACGAGCCTACGTCACAGGGCGCGAATGGGCAGCCTTCCGCCGAAGATCCCTTGTTTTCGCTAGGAACATTTTTAGCGCGCTGATATTTTTATTTTTTAGAAATTCAATAATCCTTTTGAACACACTATGGAGGCCGGATTCGTTAAAGCACAATCTAAATAATCTTCCTCAAGTAACACCAATGAGATATTCGAATATTTTCGAGAGGATGAGAGGTTTAATGTTCCAGAAACGCGAGGAGTTAAATGCGAGGAGAAAGCGTTTTACATTTCGTCTTCGAAGTCGAATGCGTGACCTTCGCTTCTCCCCCTAGCGGAAGAGGGGATGACGTCACTTCCTATGCCAAATGACGTCACAAGAGCTTGAACTTTAAAAAATAATTTAAAAAAAACTACTTATCGTATCGCAAAAATTTTTTCACCTATGATGTTCATACATGTTACTCTATCATATAAAAATAAAATTGAAAAATCGAAAACTTCCCTATTAAAATGTTTACTTTTTGGTTATTTTTTCGCAATCCGCCGCAAAATTTTACTGATTTTTTTTTTTTTTCAAGCCTGATTGTTGAACACGCGTCACTTGATATAGCTTTTATTTTCGAGGTAGACCGTGCAACGACGAGCGACGCAGCTAGTAAGATCTTAAAATCCGGTGGAATTTTGAGAAAAGCGTCAAATTTAAAGACTCGGTGAGAAGTTGAAGGTACCACGCAATTTCCCCGTCTGCATGCAGCAGGACATCCATATGCAAGCGCGTGAAAGATGCCTTCCATTACTCACCTAAACTCGCTAAATTTGGTGACTTTTCTCAAAATTTTGACAGATTGTACGACTTCATTTCTCGGTATTGGAGACACGAGGGCATATAATTTATGTGTCCAAAATTAAGTTTTACTATACTCTTTTGATTTCTACTTATTTTTTTATTATCATTATTTCTCTATCGTATGGTTTCCTGGTTAGAAACATTTGGTGACTGAATTTGATTTAGCCTATCTGTTTTGAATTTTATTTTGAAGGTTAAAAAAAGAAAGACCCGTGACCCTCTTCCTCCAATCAACTCTAATTTGAATTCTGAAACTTTGAATTCAAATTATGTTTTTCGGAATCACGAGTTGCGACAAGACCCTACTCATTAGAGTAATTGTTTCTAGAAATGGCTCCCCCCCCCCCAAGTATGTCCCTCCTCCTAGATGGTTACGTGTGTATAGTTGTGCGTGTGCAGGCTTACGTGTGTGCACGTAAGCCTGTGTATGTGTGTAAAGGCGCGCGCGTGTAGGCGAGGGTGTATGAGCATGCGTGTGTAGGACATGGACGGCACCACCCAGCAGAAGTGGATTCCGGGGGACAGTGCTCAGGACCAGAGCAGCCGTGCCGCCGCCGGTGGGCGGTGGTGCTGCTGGTCCAAGCTGAAAAAGGAACCACAACGTCAAGGACTGTCAAATGAGAACAATAAGCAATCGTGATTGCTCAAAAAAACATTCTTCTCCTTTACCCGTAATAAAAACTACAAAAATATACAATACGTTGATTTTTAAAATTTAATTTTAATACTGCACACATACACATATAAAAGAAATAATTGATAAATAAATACACAATAGCGTTAAAGAAAAGCACAACTTGTTTGAATATGTTTTTAACCATAGTCGGGGAAACCTAACATAGCAGCATTGTGAAGGCGACGCAGATCCTAATTTCAGAACTACGATGTTGCCAGATTATGTTTGCCCCACCTATAGTCAGTTTAGTAACAGCTTCCAACGGCATCAACTTGGAAGTACTACTGAACGATCTAAAAGCGGGCCGCCCTAGATGGTATAAAAATCCGTTTTTATACCATGCAGTTATTGATATTTATGACTTCATAAAGTTATGGTTTAAATTAATGGGTTTCTAGTGATGAGAAAAAAAGTAATAACCTTTCTGATTCTTTCTCTTAATATGTTTTTACTACATCCACAATCAAAAACAAATCGTAGCCTCATAGCAACATAAAGAAATCTAAGTATCAAAATAACAGTGTGATATCTTACTTTGGCTCTGAGGCGACGAAATATGGCGGGGGAAAAGTGCAAGGTCGAAATGGGATGGAGACGGCACAAGGAAAGCCCTCCAAGAGGTTCGTGAACGCAATATTGGATAGAAGTTTAAAGTCAAGTAAGAACAGTGGAGTCTCAACTTACGCTAGGGATGCGTTCCAAGACCCCTCGTCGAAATTTCGCTTTGCGGAAAGGGTATGCAAATATGAATTTTCGCTAAACATAAAAAAAAAAACACATATTTTAAACCTTCGTAAACACCACCTCAAACTGGTTTAAACCAGTCCTTAAGTTTGGTCTACGTGTTCCAAACAAAGAAATGAATTTATACTGTATTTAGAGAAAAACTTGCGCTGTTTAACGTAAAGCACAGTCTGCCCTCCAATAATATGAAAAGGCAAACATCCGGTTTATAGGCGGAAATGGACGCATCTATTAGTTTACAGGGGTGATAGTTTGTTCGTTACTGATGTGCTCTTTCGCCTCTTAATAATTTCGCCGCAGTTTTGCACAAGTGGCAACTTGTTCACTGCTATATATTTTTTTTAAATCTAAATAATTCAATCGATATTCTCACTGCAAAAAATAACTGATTTATTTTACAACATAATTTTTATCCTACCACTTTGCTTTTACATTCCCCGACGAAATGAAAACATTTTATTCTCTTTTTGTTGTTTCAATGGAAAACTATATTTGTTTCCTCTCCTTTTATTTTGGAGAGTGCAATAAATTAATAAAATTCTAGTGACATTATAAAGCGCGTTCATCAAAATCCCATCACCATTTTCCCTTCTCTCCTGCTATATTTATTCAGATTGAATCGTCTTAACTTGGCCGACTGCCAAATTTCATATTTTTCGTGGTCAGACTGTACTGTTACGATGCACAAAATCAATGACCTATGGGAGAGAGAAACATAAAGTGCAGTATGTACAGTACAGTACTGTATGTACAGTACAGCAGTGGCACAGCAAAGGGAGGGTTTTGGAGCAGAACCCCCCCCCCCCCTAGAGACATTGGTTTTAACATAAATGGAAATTTTAATGCAGTAGTTTATGCATATTAAAGGGCTGTTTTGATCAACAAAAAAAATCCATTTGGTGATCTGTTTGGTTACTTTTTACAACCATCTTTAAATTATTACTTCTCTCATAAAACAGGTGGGTTTTTTTAATTCTCAAACTAGAGATGAGTTTTGCGTTTTGATATTAGTGTCTTTATACTTATGTGTAAAAGTAATCATACGAGGTAGGATCCAAAAATTCTGGGACAACAGCCACCAATTAAACAAGAAGTTCTGTCTAGAACTAGACGAGCCTACTTTCCCGTATACCCATACTACTTTCTAGTACCTGATCAATATTCTCAAAAATAGCTAAAATCGCAAATGTTTTCAAACATTTTTTTAATACCTTAAGCTGATTTCTAGGAATAAAATATTCCTCACCCATCTAAAAAATTAAATGCGTAAAAAAAAAAGCAGCAATTTTTAAACAAAGCAGCTAATACACTTTTTTCCATTAAAAAAATCTTTAACAGCTTTCAAAATGAAAAAATAATAATTAAAATTAATAAGCTCATTAAAATAAATACATCAAAAAAAATCGTTTCTTTTTCCCGGTTGCCAAAAACAATTTTTTAAATGAATTAATGCACTTACCAAAATAAATAAAAACAATAAAATGTCAACTTAAAGAAATAAATTTCATTGTCAAAAAAAAAGTCTGCGCATAACTTTATGTAGAAACATAAATGACTTCGAGTTTATTCGCCGAAAACTGAATACCTAAATTAAAACTTTAGCGTAAAAATAAAAACAAGTCAGGTCAACAATAATTATTTCACAGTCAAAACCATAGCTGCGGAGTCGGAGTCAATCTCATTTTGGGGAAAAGAAGTCGGAGTCGAATATCTAAGAATTGGAGTCAGTCATTTGTCCTTCGTGTATAAATTTTTGCCAAAGCTACGAAGTCAGAGTCGAAGTCGGGGAGTCGGAGTCCGATTGATTCTCGGGCACAGGAGTCGTAGTCGGAGTCAAGTGCCCCTACATTTTCGGAGTCGAAGTCTGGAGTTTGGCGTCAAGAGCTATTTCCAACAAAATTTGTTTGAAGTAAATCCGCCTTCAAGTACGGAATCTACATTGACTTTCAGTTTCCCCGTAGTCGCTAATGTTAAGGAATTTGAACTGTTCAAAATTCAACGGAAAATTGTTCAAATCAAAAAGATATTTTATATACAAGTTTTTCATCAAAAGTTTTTTCCTACAAATTTTATTTGAAGCAAACTCGCCTCACAGTTCGGAATTGCCTTGTATTTCCCCGTAGGTGCTAATGTTAAGTTTTTTTGAACTGTTTAAAATTGAACAAAAAATAGTTCAAATCAAAAAGTGAAATATGGGAATGAGGTGTCCTCGCCGAGATCTTTCGAACAAAAAAAAGTTTGTTCGAATCGGACTATTCATTCGAAAGTTATTAGGGGGGGGGGGACAGACAGACAGACCGACAGACAGACATTTTTCCCCATCTCAATACCCTACTTTCCAATTTTTAGATATTTATTTAATTATTTTGTTTATTTTTGCCTTTTTTTATGTTTTTCGCGATATTTTTAAGATGCATTAAGCCTTCTTTCATACTTTTTTCTTCTTTTTCTGACTTTTACTGGGAAAGTAGGCTAAAAAGCACGAAATTAAAATAGTAAATCGCTTTAAATGCATTGTACTGCTTTTCCATTTGAGCTGGGATGGTTTCCGCTGTCATGTAATTGAGTTGCACGTTGTAATTGAAAGAGAAAAAATTTTGATTCGTTCTGGCATATGTAAGTAACGGTGAATGCATAGCTTTGGAGCCAAAATAAACTAATATTGAAACAAGAAAAAGGAAAAATTTCAGCTGTAACTGATGAAGAACACCATTATCTTAGCTATTAGACATTAATATGATCAGAATTTCAGTGAATGAAATTATTAGACTTTTCATTTTACATGTATGCTATGGTCGATGAGGTCACTCTCAAAAAATCACAAAACATTTTCTGAGAAAAAACACGGGATGCGGTGTATATCCACTTGTTAAGCATTAAAAGGGGTTCAAATGAGCCAATTTTTAGATTTTTTAAAAACGGATTTTTTAGTAAACTCACTTCAAAAATCGTTAATTTTTGAAAATTTTCAAAATTTTAAACTTTATTTCCAAGGTTGTATGCATCTAAGGATTATAATAAAATATGCTATGAAACTATCATATAAGGGCTTTAGACTACCATCTCCGTTTAGTAAAAAGAACTTATTTTTCATGGAGAAAAAAATCATAAAATCAGTAAAAATGCAAGTTTTTCGCCACAAAAAAAATTTTTTTTTTCTTTATCAAAAAGCCTGACTAAATTTTCAAAAACGATGTCTAGATGATATATGTGCCCTCATTGGTTTTTAGGAAAAATAATTATTCAAATAGGTCAAATACTTTTAAAATAGTGTCCATTTCAAATCAAGTGTTTTGCTGTTTTTTTCCGAAATGACCGGTTTTGTGCAGAGTTTTAGTAGACTGTAGCTAAAGAAAAAAAAATTTTCCTTGCAAAATCCTTTTGGGATATTTTATATGTCCCTTAGTTGTAAATACTGTTTTTTTTTTTTTTTTTTTCAAAAATATCGGCGATGGTCATGTGACACTTTTCATACCTACCTGCCTAATTTGAAATGAAATGCCTCAATATATATAAAAAAGATCCATCTGGGGAAAAAGTTTCGCATGAAAATGCTCGAAACCCTTTTCTTCTGTTACCACTCCATTATTCTTATGATGAATGACTACATGGTTGAAAACACAAATCCTCCGTCTTCAACATTTTTTTTTTCCTTCTTTCTTTGAGGTCTAGTCTCTGCCCATACGTAAATAGCTTACGTTAATCATGACGTCATTGCTCGGATGCTTCGTAACGAACCCTAGCAACTTACGCACTTACCGTACGTACGGTAATTGTCGTAGTCTCTGCCCAAAAATACCGGAAGTCCGTTAATATTCACTGGGATAACGAACGTACGGTAAGCATTAAACCACGCCTTTTTTCCTGTCCCTGTAAGCCAATGGAAAATTAGGATCGCTGGCATGAGAACGCTCAGGAGACGAGGCTAGCCTCAGTTGTTTTGTTTTGATTCTCCTTCGGACGTCTGCTCCCAATCACAGAAACATGGAAAAAATGTTCTTATTGTTACTTACACCACTCGGGTACCCAAATCAGAAAAAAGGGGACATAAAAGAAGAACCTTTTGACCTAAGAACCATAATGATAATAAAAAAGAGCATTTTTGTTGGAGTTTTTACCGCTTTTTTGGAGCATTAAGTAACAAGTTCCTAAAAATTAAAATAGGAACTAGCAAAGAAAACAAAGCAATGGAAGGTTCTAATTAAATTCATTTCTAATATTTCTTCATTGATCTGTCAACATGATAATGAAATTACAAAATATTTCTAATGTAGCAAAATATCATTCTTTGAAACATTATTTTGAATAGTTATGTACATTATTAAAATAGCTTTAACACTATAATATTTTTTAAGAATTTGGCTCAAAATACTTTTGTGCCAGATCTCAAATGAAAAACAGGCACTTCTGACCCCATGAACATATCCACCGGGGGGGGGGGAGCAAGGGGGCATTTGTCAATGAGTTTGAAAGTGTATACATCTTCTTCAGAGTCTATGTAAAAAATATTATTGTTGTTGAGTGAATACTGCTATCATTTTAAAATTACATTGCTTTTAAAATCTTGGAGGGAGGGGGGAGAGC
Organism: Uloborus diversus; assembly: GCF_026930045.1. Lineage (NCBI taxonomy): Eukaryota > Metazoa > Arthropoda > Arachnida > Araneae > Uloboridae > Uloborus > Uloborus diversus. The sequence goes on along the minus strand of NC_072735.1, from coordinate 165,545,712 downwards.
TAACAGACCAGTCCCCAAATTGTCCAAATTATGGCCCTGCCCAGGAGGACCCTGAACTTAAATCTTTGGGAGGGAAAAAAGTCTCAAATATTTGCCAAATGGAACGCTACAAATATTGTCGCTGAATGAGGATAATGTTGCCTAATAAAACTCACAATTTTGCTGAATCGGCAGAAAACTTTGTCGAATAAGGAAAATTTTGGGAGGTCACAACGACTTCGCATTGGGGCTCTCTTGGGCCTGCCCTCTCCTTCTATGTTGAGATGGTGACACTCTTGTCTGGCCCTGATCAAGGATTGGGCCAACCAGGCTCTGATCTATAAATTTTGGGTACCCCTGGCAAAAAATTAGCAGAGCCCCTAACTGCCTACAGGAGTTCTACGCCACTGAAAGCCAGGGGCCTCTTTAGTATAGTGAGCCACATCGCGCTGCGGGTAAGTAGAGTTGGGGCTAACCGAGCCCAGGCCCAATTAGTTTAGAAACTCTTCTCTTTAAATATCCAACGAATGAGATTTAATTCGTATTTATTAGGCTTTACATATGCAATTATGAAAAGAAAAATAATTGCTAAAATGTTTTTTCGTGAATTTCTTTCTATTAGTAGTTTGAAAATTAAAACATCATTCAGAACAATTTGCATAACAGATTATCTGATAGTCGATAATATTAATTTCTGTGACTGCCTGTCACTAACCGCATCTCCTCTGAACTGGAAATGTCTGCCAAGTCAATACTGGTACTGTTGAATACATCACACTCTAGGATTCCCCGCACCTACCATTTTTTTCTAAACTGTTGGATGGAGACCTGAAGACAGCTGTTTTTTGATCCAGGTCAGAATACGAGCAATCTCTGGTCCAGCACTCCCAGAGGTATTAATTCTTTGAAGGACTTGGACTGTGACATATTTAACCTGCCCCAGTCACCATTAACAAACGCGGAAGATCTTTGACCGGCTGGCATCAGACTTGGGACCCTTCGGGTAAGCAGGGGTCCTCCCCCAAGAGCAAAAGCACCCCCTCAAATACCTCTCAATTCCCCCCCTCCCTTAGAAATTCTATTGGCGTAGTCTGTGCCATGACCCCTTCCAGGTGGGCACCCTGAGTTAAGAGTTTGACACCTTACCGGTACGGCCAACACAGCCCCACTGTCGGATACGGGTTGTTAATCTCCGTATTTTATTGCACCCTGTCTCACCCCTCTAAACCTTGAGCGGTCGGATATCCAGTACTGATTATGCCTTGAGGATATCCAAAGATGTCATGATACCCTAAAAAGCATAAAATCTTTGAGGCAGATGGCAAACGGGTTGGCGTGCAAAGCGAGCAGGAGGGTGGGGCCCCCCAGTCTAAACTATTTATTTATGTTTCTGTATTTATCTTCTCCAGATTGGCCGTGTCTACCTGTAGTACCATTGGATACAGGGCAACTAGGGGAAGCCACAGGGCCGGATTTAGGGGAGGGCAGGCGGGGCTACTGCCCCTGGGCCTCCACAATAAAATTTTTACGAAATATCCTAACTTTCACGAGTCCAAAATATCGGATATATACATATATATCAAAATATTCGGATATATGTCAAAGTATCGGATATTTTCGAAAATATGATCTTTTCAAACCCTGATTAGGGGCCTCCACTCCTTCGTTGCCCGGAGCCTCCACACTTCCAAATCCAGTCCTGGGAAGCCATTTCCACTCTTTAACACCCCTCTAAAACTTTAGGGGCCTCCATTCCAGAGAATATCCAGGAATGTCTCAACACCCCTAAAATCATTAATAGTCACCTGCTGCAAGTGGCTTTGAGTCCCCACAGGTGGCAACCGGGGGTTTGCGAACCAAACGAGCAGGGGGCAGAGCCTCTAAAATTCCATTACAACTATACTGCAGTTTGTACAGAATATGTTTTAATATTCCTTTTTATAATAAAATGACAGCTTAAGTAAAGAAATTTGTTTGAAATCAGTCGAAGGAATACAAATAAAGTGCATATTGAAGAAACAATGATGAACATTGATGTAAATGTGCATTTATTGGTTCAGCAACTATGTAAAATTTTGTGATATGTATCATGGGAATGATGATATGTAGTGAAGAACATGAATTCCAGATCCATCTATTGGGTGGTAAGGGGACCTTCTGGATTTTAGAAACAATCAAATTCGACATTATTGTGTACGCATTTTATTGTTTTTTCCCTATATAATCCATTGAGCACAAATCTTTAGCCCTCCCCCCTCCCATGGTAAATTGTGAAATGAGACCCTACTGTAGCTTGAGGGGGACCTACGGAATTATACATGTGTACCTGAGCTTACAGCTATTTTGTGCAAAGTCTATGATGGCTGCTGAGTGCTGAATTTGTTGCTTTGAGTGTTCAACAAGAAGAAGCAGAAATATTGGAATGCATCAAAAGACAAGTATTTCAGGAGTCTTATACAATGTGTTGAATAGTTTAGATGCAAAGTTTGTCAAACTTTTTTTTTCTGACCAAAATATTCAGATTAACCTCACAGCAATGAAACATTGCTTTCCGTCAGCAATATTACCAGCTCATTTGCTCCTTATGGGATTACTAACTAATTTACCTCATCATTTTTAATTCCTAGCATTCATTTATATTTATTCATGGGAGTGAAGTAAAAGGTCTTGCAGCTTGACCCTAGAAATATTGTTGTTTATTTTATTTGCACAAATTAATATTATTTGACATGCAAATGGATCATATCAAACAATAAGTAAATAAATAAATAAAATTCTCAACCTGACCGTCTCAGATTTTCATGAAAGTTTTAGAAGCCCTACTCTCTGACATCTTCAACATAACAGGAAAACCCCTCCTAACGGCCACCCCTCTGATGTGGACAATATTTTATTCTCCGATTTCAAGGAAAATAACATTATTAAATCTCTATCCTGCGGACACCCCTCTTGTCCCGTTAGTGTCTGTATTAGAGGGGTTACTGTATGTAATTTTTAAAAAACTTTCATACTTGATTAGTAATTAATTTCTGAAAGTTGTTAAAAAGCACAGCACTTCTTTTTAACTTGCTGGCAGTGCTTAAGATTTTATAATTCAAGCTTTATCAGAGCTAGAGCTGTATTATAGCTCACTTTGAAGAGAAAGACACACACTTCAGTTGAATGTGTAATTTAAATACTTTTCGGAAAAAAATTCTCTTTCCCAAAATTTTCAAATTAAAAAAAAAAAGAGAATAGTGTCATTTTATTAAAAAAAAAAGCATGATTTTTTACTGTATTTTAGTGAATAGGGCCAAAAATTTTTAGAGTGGGACTACAACAAAATTTTAAAAAGTACACTATTTTAAAATTATTGGAATAAAAAAATGTTTAACTTACAAATCAGAGATGAAAGATCATGAAATTATCTTTAAAATGCGCTATTGTACAGCTCTGTAGCTCAAAAAAAACTTAAGTTATAACTAGTGATGTGCAGGATCGTTAAAAGTTCAGATCTGCGGATAGGGATCACTGGTGTCTAGATCCGTGAGAACTTCTTGTGGGTCAGTCAGTACACGCAAGAAACTGAAAGCAGGTAAATTTTAAATTGTGGAGCAGCAAAGAAATTGCTATTATTCGAAAGCATAAAGGTGTAACATTGTACTCAAAATTTTCTTTTATGTAAACAAGATTATAACTCCTACTTGGAAATTCCTAACAAATATTAAACGCAGAAAATTTCATTCTTTCAACTAGTGCCAATATTTAAACGCACATATATAAGTAAAGTCAGAACAAACAACGTAAGTAGATCGTAGTGTTCGGTATGTTGATGATTGTTTTGTTCTAATGAACCAGAATCAGTTTGAGAGTGATGAGGTTTTATCTATTGTAAACTCCATTGATCCTCATATTCAGTTTTCTTGTGAGAAAGAACGGAATAATTGCATTTCATTTCTTGATGTACTTGTTTCTCGTACTGAAATTGGTTTTGAAACTACTGTTTATCGCAAACCTTTTGCTGTCTCTTTACCTCCTCATAGACTATCGTCTCATCCTCCAAATCAAAAATATTCTGCTTTCAATTCTTTTGTTTATCGCGCAATTAATATTTGTTCTTCGTCGGAACTTCTTAAAGTGGAACTTAATTATCTTAAAGCTGTGGCAATTGATAGAGACTATCCGCCAACTTTGATTGATTCCATTTATAAAAAACTTTCAAATAAATCCCAAACCAAGGTTCTTAACCGAACCTTCATCAGAAAGAATTTGGTTGTTTTGCCATTCTTTCCATCTGTAAGCTATCAGGTTGCTAAGATTCTAAAACGTTTCCAATTCCAGGTGGTGTTCTCTCCTATTAATAAACTTTCATTCTCTTCTCTTAAAGATCCTATTCACCCTCTTAATTGTTGTGGAATTTATAGAATTAATTGTAGTTGTAAACTTGCCTATATTGGACAGACTCGGCGTGCTTTAAAAATTCGCTTGAAAGAGCATCAAAATTATGTGAAAAAACAACAATTAAACAAGTCTAGTATTGCTCAACATTGTTGGGATTCGAATCACTCTTTTGATTTTAACTCTTATCAGATTATCCAAAAATGCCCCAATTCATCAGATCTTGACTTTTGGGAATCCTTTCATATTTTGAGGAACAGTTCTAACTTAGTTAACGATCTTAGTTCAGTTCCATATTTTTCTAACATTTGGCTCCCATATCTTTAATACCCCCCCCCCCCTTTTTTCCCACTCATTTTTATCTATCTTCCTTTGTTTATTTTTACCTTTTTGTCTTGATTGACACCCCCCCCCCAATTTTCTTCTATTTATCTTTATTTTTCCTTTTTTCGAATATTTTTTGTTTCTGTTTATTTTATTTCATGGTTTTCCATTCTGCTTTTCCTTTCTTGCGGTTCACGGTTACTGACAATTTCTTTTCTTTTTGTTTAAGCTTCGGCTTAATCCTTGTCCAATTGAATTCTTTCTTTCTTTGTTCGTACCTAAGGGAAAGCTCCTGGCCTTTGCTTGCATTCCTATTGGTTCCTTATCGGTTTATAACTTTGTCATTGGTGTTTGGTTAATCCGCTGTTTTTATCTTTTAAGCTGCATGCTTATCTGCTCTTGGTTTTTGTCGGATGTCTTTTCATCCATAAGCTCATTATTTTTGCATTGAAAAAGGCGTTCCCTGTAACGCCGAAACACGTGTCTGCGGTAATTTACAAATTTGTGCTTCTACTTACGTTGTTTGTTCTGACTTTACTATTCAGCACAAAGGTATTTATTTATCTTAGCACATATATAAGATCTCACTGTTAAAACTGCGAAAAACACTAAGTTGGTAATTAATATCTTCATTAATTCATAGGTGTCCACCAAGGGAAGGTCAGTCTACGGTATTGAAAATTTTAGGAGGGTTGTTTTCAGAGGTTTTTTCTCTGTTGTATTCGGGGAAGAGGTGGACACCCTTGGCTAATTAGTGTTACAAAGACGAGACCAAGCTAAGAACAATTTCAAACAAGTCACCTTTTGAGCGTAAAAAAGAATGAACAAAATCGTTTCATCTGTTTGGGAGCTACGATTCCACAAACACACACAAATATACATGTCAAACTTATCTCTTTCCTAATAGAGTCGGGGTTTAAAAATTAACTTTTTTAATTTCTTAAATGATACCTTATTATTTAACTAAATGAAAACTCATAACTTACATAGAATTTAAGAGTGTTTCATACCTATCTATATTTAGAATTCAAATATGTATTGAAATTTAAGAATATAAAAGATTTGTTTAAGATCTGGAAAAAACAGATAAGGATACACATCTTTATCTTCCCTCGGACATTTGGCATAACACTAGTCAGGATTTTTTTAAGCCAATTTTTTGTAAAAATTATCCTACAATATTTGCTGCAACTGTTCTGAGTCCACTCTGAACATTTGGAATGCATTCATTATAATACATTACAAAAAAAAAAAAACCTGAATTTTTGAGACACAATATGAAAATTCAAAATCGTGAAAAAAATATTTTTACCTGAAATATTTGTGTTGTTACATATCAAAGTAAGGCACATGCAGTTTTCTTTAAAATAAGCTATTATGCAACTCTGAAGCTCCCATAAAACTTGAGCTAGGTATAACATTTCAAAACACTGCCGGGAAAATAGTGTTTAACAAACTCAGACATTAATTACTGATCAATTGTGTAAGATAGTTTTTTTTAAAATTTATATACATTTGAGCTGTAGGAGAGTAGTAGGATTTCTAAAAATTTCTTGAAAATCTGAAACGATCAGCTTGAGAATTTTGTTTATTTTATTGCTTGGTTATGACCCACTTACCTGTCGGAAAATAATTAATCTGTACGAACAAAATCAACAGCAAATTTCGTAGAGCCATGGTGCAAGATGTTTTACTTCATTCTTATCAAAAAATATAAATGAACGCTAAGAGTTAAAAATGATGTTGCGTTTGTAGTATGACGAAGAATGTAGTACTCGCAAATTAGCTGGTAATCCTCGATACAGGAGAGAAAGCAATGTTTCACTTCTGTGGCGTTGATCACTTAACTTTTGATCTATTTATAAAGTTTGACAAACCTTGCATCAAAAATATCCAACGCGTGTGATGATCCTTCAATACTTTTCTTTCGATAAGTTCCAATAGTTCATCAAAAGTTTCACAAAACTCAATGAGCGGCGAATACAGCAGCCATCTTTGTTTTGACTCTTGAACGTGCGTACGAAAGGTTTACGCCAGAAAAATCATGGCGTTAATTTACCGTACGTTCGCTTTTCGGCAGCTGCCTTTTGCGTCCGGTAAGAAAGGGCAGAGACTAGCGAGTTTTGTTGCGTACGTAAAAGTGACGTCACGGGTGGGCGTTGCATGCGTTAAATTTTTACGTATTGGGCAGAGACTAGACCTCTTTCTCTTTCGATGCACAAAAAGTAAGCAAGAGAAGGGAGAGAAAGAAAAAAAAGAAAAAACCTGGGATTCCGAATTCGATTGTCGAGCAGGAAAGAAAAAAACAAAACAAAAACCAACAGCCAACAGCAGCAGCTGCTGAATCAGCCGTGATGAGACTGAAGCTCTGAATCGGAGTTCCGACTGACAAGTGGGTCTGCGGAGTCGCCTGCCAAGCTCCCTTCCCAAAATATATCCTCTACCCACAGATCTCCAGAAGATGCGAGAGCAAGAATTCGGCCTTGTGCACTCGGAACTGAACCCGACTCAAGGACAGGTGGGGGAATAACTCTTTTTCGCACATCATCTCACGTCATTGGCTTCGATCACTTGGGAAAAGTGAAAACGAATGATACAGAGTTGTCCGATAGTGGGTGTATACTCCCTTTTATTTTCAACATTAGAAAAACGCCCGTCAAGGTATGATGGGTGAAAATTGCGACGATTTGAACAAGTCTTTGCCTGTTGGGTTAGTTTGATAGTTGAAATTGTAACCCTAACTCCAGTGGATTAACGCTAAACTCCAGTAGGTAACATTCATTGTCGACCATTTTTTCGTTTCTTCATTCCCCTAAAATGACAGTCTTACCAGTAAAACAGTTAAGTGACCGGATTCAGTTCAGCCTTCTCACAATGAATCTTTATCCTGCATGTTAAGCAGAACCAAAACGTATTGTCAAATTATCATGCCGTGGCTCGAGTTTCAGTATTGATGACGTCAGCGTTACTTGATTATTCGCTATTATATGTATGAGGATTATGTCAGTTATAGTTGAATGTTGGTTATACACAGTTACCTTGAAGTCTTTTAAGACTGGGCCATGGTGGCCTGATCGGAACTGCGATCGGAGGTCCCCGGGTTCGATCCTGGCAGATCGAAGATCCACCGTCTTCATTAATGGTGACTGGGAGGACGTTAAATATGCTCGTAATCACAACGTCCTCCAAGTGAAACGATACTTCTAGGGGTGCTGGACCAGGGATTGCTCGGTTTCTAGTCTGGATCAAAAAATCAGAGCCGTCTTCAAGTTCCCATCCAACTGGTTAAACCACAAATTAAACCATTGCTTCAGAAGAGCATAAATCCTTCGGAAATCAATTGGACTAATGCCCTTTCTGAAATAATCGATTCAAATACTGGTAGGCACGGAGGACCCTGGATTGTGAACAGTCTGAGACTCATAAACATCGGGAGAACACCATGTTGTCCGTCCCCCCCCCAAAAAAAGCAAGAACCCCCTTCCCAAATCGGAAAAATACCCCTCAAAACATCCCCCTCCCCTAAAAATTTCAATGGCGCAGTCTGCGCCGCGACTCCCCCCCCCCCCCCGTACGCTGGGAGGATACCCCTGTTGTTGCTGTGCGTCCTCTTTAGCCAGCAGTGCTAGACTAGGTCCATAACATCGTACACCCTCAAAAAATTCAATATCTTACCACTACCATCCATGTAGTTAACCAGACCTGTCGTTTCAAATTTTTCCCCTCGGAGGGGGGGGGGGGCTCAAAGGGTAAGATATTCAATGCATAATTTATTGAAAAACGGCAGAAACACTTCACATTTAGGCAGTACATTGATTTCTCGAAGCCAGGAAGGAGGGGGGGGGAATTGCCCCCTCCTGAACCCCTAAATGACCAGAACCAACTGAATTTTGAGCTGTGTTCTCGTAGATGTTATGAGGAACATTGAGGGATTTGGAGATGCTTTGCCACAAGGTATATACTAGAACAGGGCTGTCCAAATGCAAAGAGCCCACGGCCCAGAATTCCGGTCACTGATCACCTGGAGGGCCGCAGTTTGAAAAGTTGAACAATAACCTCTTACCTCTTATACAATCAAAATTAATAGTAATTAATTATTAATTATAAAACAATGAAACAGAAGGATTATAAAACAATTTGCTTACATTTTTGATGGGAAAACTGAGGCCGATCCGCCTTCGTTACAAACTCAGGAATGTCAACATCGATGCGCGCCGCACAATATGTGTTGGCGGGCCGCCAGTTGGACAGCCCTGTACTAGAACATGGCGCTGAATTCAGCTGTTTTAAGGCATGGATGGTGTTTGTGACTTAAAGATAATTGTGTACAATAACTATTCAATCTCAATTGACATAATGTTGAAAATAAATCGAAATGCGCTCCCTTAAAGACCACTGTGTGTGTGTCTATATTATAAAGAGTGTCCCAAAATTAGCGCAAGGTTTGAATTTGTCGAATAATAATTTGTCGAAGTAAATTGTTGGCAACACTGAAAACCGAACAATTTGACAGATGAGGGTTTAGGGTTAGTAAAAATGGAGCGTTATACGAAACAACAACGTGTTTTCATTACTGAACAGTATTTCAAAAACAATGAAAGTTGAGGCTGGTTGAGCAGTAACTGTTACTGGTGCTCGATATTGCGACATGGTAATGCACGGGTGATTGTGGGCTTGTTGAATGAACCTTCGATTCTTCACATAACCTCATAAAAAGAACTCTAATGTTGTTAAATCACACGATTTAGGGGATCAATTCTGATCAAGAAACGAGAGAGTACACGACTAGGAAATTCATGGTATGTGTAGGCAGGTTATCTATGGCATGTGTAGGCTTATCAGACGTCCCGGTTTTCAGACAAAATCCCGGTTTGCTTCATGTCCCGGAAAATGGTAAATTTGATTACAGATAATCAAAAGAGTCTTAAAATAATGAACTAAGAAGGATTATCTAGGATAATTACTTTGCCATTTGTGACATTGACTTGAAATTAGCTTGTGAGGATTTTTGCAACAAGATTAAAACCAAAAAAGACTTTCTAAAAAAAGTCTTTGCCAATGAAAAGTATACGTAAAGATTGTTGAATTTTTACTTTCTTCTATATCTAATATATAGAAGAAAGTATTGGATTCGTGCAAATTTTCGAATTTCGAATTTTGACGGATTCGAACGTTTTGAGGTGTGCTGAGTCCATTTCGACTATTTTTGGAAAATGTCTGTCTGTCTGTGAGTGTGTATGTGTGTGTGTGTGTGTGTATGTGTGTGTGTATGTATGTGTGTCACGTCTGTGTGTGACCAGTTTTTTGTGGCCGCTCTACAGCAAAAACTACCGCATGAAATCGAACGAAATTTGGTACACATATGTGCCCCTATGTGAACTTGTGCCCATTGGTTTTTGGCGCGAATTTCTCCAAGGAGGGTGGAGCAATGGGACGTTTTTTGATCTTTGCGTGACTGCTATTCCCCAGGAAGTAACTGGCGGAATCAGACAAAATTTGGTCCATATGTTGTCCCTAACAGGTACAGATTCTGATTCAATTTTGGTGTCAATAGCTCAAACGGGGGTTGAACTATAGAACGTTTTTTGCCGTCAATTGTGACTGCTGTATCTCAATAAATAATGAACGTAATCAAACAAAAATTTATCGACAAGTAGCTCTTAGAGGGTATAAGAAATGATTCTATTCTGGTGTCAACAGCTGAAAAGGGGGTGGCGCATTCGAACGTTCTTTTTTTTCCATTGTGAGTGCCATATCCAAGAAGTAATGCTACGTTCTGGATGAAATTTGGAATATATGTGAATCCATACGTAAACAGGCTTTGGTTCAATTTTGACACCAATCGCTCCAAGGTGTTGGTTTTTTTTTTTTTTTTTTTTTTTGAATAAAAATAGCTTTATTAATGCAACAATAAGAAAGATAAATCGTAATAGATTGTCGTCTGCGTATTTCCCGTGATTTTAATTGTATGGAAATGATCGGAAATATTATCTCAACTAGCAAAAATACCCGGCGTTGCCTGGGTCAGTAATAATTATTAGAAAAAATCGTTACTTGCTTTTGTTTTCTGTTTTAAGTGAAAGAATTTAAAACACATCTTTTTGACTTGATTAAAAATCGAGTTTCTTCCTTACCCATAAAACTAAAATAGCAATAAGTATAAAGAACAAAGTAGTATTGATTTAGAAACGAAAGCACTATATTTAAGCATATTTAAATTTAAAAAACATGAAATTAATCTTCTCATGTTTAAAAAGATTAATCTTTTGATACTTTTTTTTAACATGGAGTCTAAAACCTTCTCTGTATGGCTAATGAAGTACGAAGTGATTAAAAAAGTAGCTGCGCTCGTAATCCCCTTATACTTGCTTTAGTTATTTCGGGAAATTTCAATCATTGTGGCTCTTGGTGCGATTTTACCGAATTTGCGAAAGTCGTTTCGGGGTACCTTCGATGATGCTCCCCCATTCTTTCCTTACTTTGTAAAACGATATGATATTAATTTTCGTTACAGAGATATCGTCGCCAGATGCTGAGATATTTTTGGTCACCATAAAATGGCGCTAAACAGTTTCATCCGAAATGTTACCAAAATAAGTAATAAAATTTGGTGATTGTTTGAAATTGTGCAAAAAGGAAAATTAATGGAAGATTTTGTGCTGTTTATGGATTTGCCTAATTTAGTTGCTGGATTATTTAACACAGTAAAAAAAGTCTTTTGAAAATTCTTTGATTGGCGATATTTTGTTTACGTGGTGAAAGCGGAGAAACATTATGACGTAGTCTTCGGCTTCAAAAACAGCAACGTTGAGAAAACTGCCAAATGCATCAGCTACGGAAATCTTTCTGCAAAAATTTTGGCGATCTGCTGGTTGTTTGGATAATGAGTAAGTGTTCAATCAGCATAAATAATAATAAAAACCATTAATTACATTAAAGTTCCGTTTAAATGGAAAATCATCAGCCAAATCATGTATTAATTTCCAATCTTGTGCAAAAATCTTACTTCAAGATTTGACTTGAGAAAAGCCTTGAACAATCACGAAAAGCAAAGAAAATCAACAATACAACAATTGTCGCTATCGACAGGGAGTTGAGATGATACACTAAATACTGTATTGAGTTGAGGAAAGCCTTCGAACATGGATCTAAAAAGCTCATAACTCGTTTTTTTATTCTACTTAGAAATTTCAAACAGGTGCCATCTTCAGCAGAAAAATCAGAGCTTTCGATGGACATATAATGTAAATATGTGCAAGTATTTTTTCATCCCAATATTAGAGAATTTATACAAAAATTGTGTTTTATTGCCCCCTAAGGGGGTTTTGCCCCCCATAACGGGACGAAAACTACCCTATGTGTTATTCTGATGCATAAGCTATATTATTGTAAAGTTTCATCAAAATCCGTTCAGTAGTTTTTGCGTGAAAGAGTAACAAACATCCATACATCCATACAGACAAACTTTCGCATATATAATATTAGTAAGATGATTTAAAATTTTTAACTGTTGCCATCTTATGTTTGTTAACAAATAAAATATTTGTAATTAATTCAAGCAAGGCTTTTAAAATAACTTTCAGTTTTTGCATGTGTAATTTTGTTTTTGTTAGGAATATTGCTTCCTCGTCAAGCATGGGGAAGGATCAGAAAAAAAAAAGAAAAATATAGAAGAAAGTTTCGTAATGGCCACAACATACTAGTTTATTCTTCTTTCAAAGTGTTTCCTTCTCAATGCAAAAAGTAAAAGTTTTAAATTTATTCTGCTTGTGTCCTTTCTAAATAGCCTTGTTTGAAATTCATAATTACAGACCAACAATTTACTCATAGCATTGAGAATGAACTGCCTCCCCCCCCATGTAAAATACTATAAAACCAACCCAGCCACGGATATGTCGTCGCCTCAGAGCAACAGTAGAATATCTTATAGTTATTACTGGGATTAGATGTCTTATTGTTGCTCTGACGCGACAACGTACCCTTTTGAATACTCGCAAAGCTGGGGGTGGGGGGGGGGCATTCCGATGTCTTGGTTGAACATCTCAGAAATCTGGAAAGCCTAGGCATGTGGCACCGTCTTGTTCAAACCACATATTGGCCAAATCAATCGCATCCAATTTCGATAAAAAGAGCTGTGTTAGCATGTATCGATATCAAGCACCAGTAACAGTAACTGTTTGACCAGCCTCTTAGTTTATTCTTTATTATTTTTGAAACATTGTTCAATAACGAAAACACGTTGTTGCATCGTATGACGCTCCATTTTTACTAACCCTAAACTCTAAGCTGTCAAATAGTAGAAAATAAACCTGACGCAGTGGCGGGTTTACAGATTTGGCGGCTAGTATCAATGCATTCTTAGCAACCCACTCCTCCCCTCCCCCCCCCCCCCAAAAAACAAAGAACCACTCAAAAAAAAAAAAAAAAACAATCATTAGTTCATTCAAAAAGTTCACTTCTTTTCGAAATTCAGTACAATTGAGACAAATATTTAAAAAATATATCATGAAGTATTGCTGCAGTTGATGTTCAGAATAAATTATTCATGTCAAAAAACACTTCTATTTATACTTGAAATTAACATTTACAAAAGGGCAAGCGAATGATCGAGAAAGCGGAGGTAATAAATACATGGTGCATATATGCGCATGAAAATGTGATTCAGCATACCATCTAAGGATGAAAACATCATTCTGCATTTTTTCCCATTGTTTTTATTGACTGATATCCTGTTAATCCATGCTTTTCAAGTCAACCTTTTACATCAATCGATTGATTTTGGTCTGCTTCATCGAAAAAGGAATGCAAATTCAGAATAACGGTAGATATCTAATAAATTAAATTGACAATTCTTTAGATAAAAAATATCTATTATACCGAAAATAACGGTATTTTACTCCTGAAAATACTGATATTACGAGATTCCAAAATACCTCTAGCTACCGGTATTCGGTGTACCGGTACACGACCTGTTAGGTAACCTCTGGAACACTGTTGAGATTAAAAACATCAATTGTTTGATAGGAGTATAGAAGTAGCGTAATGTACACATCAAGTTGAAGCTAATTTCAAGTCGGTTTTCGTGTCGAAATCTTTTTTCCTCCAAGCATCGCACAATCCATCTCTACTTGTCAAGATAATCTTTTGAGCCACTCAAGCATCGCTCAATCCATAATCTTTTGAGCCACTTGGCGATCGTTGGCGACACAGTCTATTACCTTTTTATCACTTTAATATACTCAGAAAAGTTTTGCAACCACAAAATATTCCTCAATGTTATTACAACATTGAGCTCCGTTATTGCTTTAACCTAGCTCAATTCGAGTTATAAAAACGCAGTGCCGCAACCAAATTTTTTTTTTGGAGGGAGGTATTGTGTAGTTTTGAAGGTGGATTGCTTAGTTGTAGTTCTTTTCTCTGGTCTAATAAAAAATAAAAACGTATCGGCGATATATCCACAAATCAACCCTGCTAGATACGCTTCTATTAAAATGTATAGAGTCATTCCACGAAAATATCAACCTGTAGGCCAAAATTTCAAACTCAATCAATATTAATGTGTTATACATAATTTTAGAGATAACATTCTTAATTTTCGAATCTGGTAAAAGGATTTTCCAGATGGATACCGAGCGTAGAATAATTACTGCTTGAAGATTTTCAACAACAACATGTAAATTTTAACCATAAAGCATTCAAGAAACGCTACCTGTAATTTTTTAAGCGATCGATGGAAATAATTTTTTTCTCAGTTATTGCTTTTATTTTGAGATTTCAGTTTCTTTAATTTCTTTCATTGAATTTTTGCATTTTCTCGTTGAGCCTAATTTAAATTCTGTGTTAAACGGCCTGTTACGTTTGTCACAAAAGTCGTATTTTCCCTTCCACTTTTTACAGGACTATAAAAAGAAATTTTTTGCTTTATTACTCTTCCCAAGGTTTCTCTTCCCAAGAGCTACCTAGAATGCATTTAAAATGTTGAATTTTTATCAAATTATTTAAACAATTAGTTATCAGTTTGACATACGTAACAAATTGATTACGACGAACTTAATCACTTGTAACAAACACTGCAACGTTTAGTTCAATGAGAAATAAAGGAAATGTTTACTTTAAAACAATTTAGCTTTTTTAATTTCACTGTATAGTATCTTTTAAGTTTTAGAACAACTAACACGGTTTTAAACACATATTTGGAATTATTTAAGTTGTATTTTATGAAAAAAAACGGCAGCTCAAAAAAAGAGTTAAAGCAGAGCAAGAATGGTAGGTAAACAAAGAGAAAATGACATGAAAAAAGCAGCAGAGCATATGCGAATATTACGGAAAAAAAATAAAGAAAGAAAGAAATAAAATAAAATAAATAAAAAAAAATGATTAAAAAACAAATAAAAAATCAAGAAGACTGAGGAATCAAAAATGAGAAGTCAAAAGATGAGAATCAATTGCAGGGAAGCTAGTAAGCTAACTCTGAATAGAGTTGTATACCATTGCAACTTCGCCTTTCTCAACATGCCAAGTTTAAGGAAAGATACAAAAAGCATGCTCTTCCAAGTAGGTCCCGGGGAAAAAAATAGGCTCTTATATGTTATCTTGCGAAATAATAACAACTAGTGTTCGCCCAGTGGTCGAAATTCGACCGTATTCATAAATGAATATTTGAGAAAACTTGCATGAATTTAACTATTTCCAACATTTTTATTTCTACTCTTATTCATGTTTACTGCATACCTGGAAACATACAATTTTTATACGTACACACAATAACAAAAGGTAATAATTTATTCTAATTTTGCTTTTTGTCTGTTAATCTTAAAATAAATGGATGGAAGGGGATATTTCGATAATGGGGTCGTTTCCGAAACTTTAAAAATGATTTTTCTTAAAGAGCAAGTTTAGAAACACGGAATTTAAACATTTTAAAATAATATTTAAAGGTTTATTATTTACTACTACTCTTTTTTTTTTTTTTACGAATGAAAAAGAAAAATATTTCTCGCGTTGGCATTGGTGCCAAAAATTTGAGACCAATGGATAAAGTTCTAAAATTTCACAATGACGGAAGTCTTCCTGAATGAAATGTTACCTTTAGTCTTAATACGTAAAACTTCTGTATGAAGAATATTCTTTGTAAAAGTAGGCATGACCTTTGCCATTAAATATAAAATTTCCAAAAGTCAAATGAGCGAACTGAACTCGCGACAACATATATTTGTCCATGTGAAAGCACTGGACGTTGTAATAATACGTCAATTTTATCAAAAGTTTCACCTTGAGATTTGTTGCTGGCAATAGCAAATGCAGGTATGGGAAGAAGGTAAATTTATCGAAACTGCAAGTTCTCCCTCCTTCACTCCGCAAAATGATTTATTTAAATATTAAAATCGCGAAAACATAATTACAATGAAAATATTTTAAATGCCTGTAGTTAGCCAAAAAACCTCAATAATAAAAACAAATGCAAGAATTGCATTTCTTTACGGTCAAGCGAGAAATGGCAACACATAATATTATCTAGCAATTTCTTCACGCTAAGTCGCTTGAAAAATTAAATAAAAAAGAATTTTCGCTAATTTATAATTGCTTCTAGATCCTTTTCTAGTCATCTCAGCAGGTTTTCCTTTTTTTCCCCGTAAACGGGGGGTAAACGTTTTTAGAAGTAGTTTTCATGAGCTTTCCAACCATACCAAGCTCAAAGCACTAAAAAGCATTTTTCGTGTAGAAAAAGCGGTTTAAAAAATGAATTAAAACTTAATGTTTCACGCTTCCAACAATGAATTTCAACAATAGAAAAGAGATAAAATAAAAATTTTTGAGTTTCGCTACCTAAAAAACGCTTATAACTTTTTTCTAGTGGATTTAGGTTATTGGACCTTGGGCGCTCTGACAATTTTTTTGTTAGGAGTATTTTTTAAAGACCTTTCCAACCATATAAAATTCGAAAAAATGGAACCATCCGTTCGCGTAGAAAGAGCCATTTTGGACGAAAATGCGGTTTTTATTAATATCTCCGTTAATTAGCGTTCAATTTAAAAAAAAATTATTGATGACACTGAAACTCGGCAATAGCTACCGAACAAAAAAAGAATGAAGGAAATCGGTTCACAAACAGATCGGTACCGAAAGAAAACGGCTTGCCTATTAATATATAAAAATATTGGAATTACTGTGGCAGAAGAGAAAGTTCCTGGAAAGAAGACTTCTTGAGGAAACAATCCTTTCAATCGATTTTGTTTTCGTAAAGAAGATTACATTCCTTGATAGTTTTTAGGCAAAAGAAGTTCTGCTTGTGAGTGATTTAAAAAAAAGTGGGTTGCAAAGACCCACGATAGAAGTAAAATTTTCTTCTATTTTTACATTCTAAAATGTTATTTCACCCGTACGTTTTCTCTCCCGTCAAACTCATCAAACCCGTGATTTAAGAATGTTCACAATATGATTGTATATTTTAATGAAGAAAATATATTATAAACAAAGAGAAATTAAAAATCTTTACTAATAATAAAGCTGAAAGTCTCTCTGTCTGGATGTCAAGGGGATGTCTGGATGTCCGGAGGATGTGTGGATTTCTGTGACGCGCATAGCGCCTAGACCGTTCAGCCGATTTTCATGAATTTGGCACAAAGTTAGTTTGTAGCATGGGGGTGTGCACCTCGAAGCGAGTTTTTAAAAATTCGATGTGGTTCTTTTTCTATTCCAATTTTAAGAACAAAACTATCATAAGATGTACGAGTAAATTACGAAATTATCATAACGTAGAACCGTAAAATGGGCACAAGTCAATTGGCGAGATACGAAATTATCATAACGTGGAACCGTAACATGGGTACAAGCCAATTGGCGAGAAAATTCACCATACATTATTTGTAAATATACAGGTGAACCAAAAGACCTTTTAATTTTTCTATTACGGGCAAAGCCGTGCGGGTACCACTAGTATATTATAAACAAAGAGAAATGAAAAAAACTCTCGAAATCCGCTTTTTAATTGTTGCCGATACAATAAAAAATAATAGTAATTACAAAGTTGATTTTGGTAAATAAGAGTTAACAAACTAAATTCAAGGCTAAACCTTAACAATGTGGATTATGCTCTTAGACTGATGACTTGACTTGAATCAAAGAAATTCGCAACTCCAACAAACTATAGGGGGCACTGCAGCCACCGTCTAATGGCGGATGAAAAAGGTAAAACAAACGCACGCCGTAGCGTAAAAAATGCTCATAAGCCTAGTAAATTTTGTTCGTATGCATAATTTTTTCTCTTTATTCTTTTCAAATTAATTGTCAAAATCTTGTGGATATTCTGACCTCACATAGAAAGAAATGAGAATTCAGGAAGCATTACTAAACGTCAAAAAGTATGCAAATTACGTAGTTCGCAGTTCTAAGCAGCCATTTCCACGATGTTGAATTCGATATTTATCAATTCTTGATAAAACTAAATAATAATTGTAGCCTGACAAGAATAACAATTACTGCTAGATAATTTAATTATATGACAATACGAATTATTATCAAAAGAAGATGATACTTCTTTGCCTTGCTTGGGTAGCGCTAATTTTTTTGCATTTGCAGCTTTTTTCAAATTGCCGAATTGGTTAATTTTAAATTTTTGTTTCGTATTTTTCTAATTTCTGCGTTATGATTTAATTATGTCATGCCATGTAAATCATCAACAATTTAGTTGGCTCACGTGGTAGTTTTCTTTTCAATTGATCTAACATTATTTCTATAAACTTATCGAATTCTGTTATCTTTCTACCATTTTATTCCGCTAATGATAAAAAATAAATATGGTTTAACTGACATGCGAAATCTCGCGAAATTTTCTTTGCTCGCACAATACTAAAACTATAACCCCACTATTTTGGCGAGGAAAATTCTCAGTGTTAAACATTTTTCATTTCTTTCTACGATAATATATTCAAGAAAATATTTTGCATACTGCCCATTCCAACTAAATGTTGCAGTAAAATTAGGTTGGTTAAATTAATCATTTTTAAACTAGGTGGAGATGAAAGCCCTAATCCTTCTGCTGTTATCAAATCCTTCTTTCGAACTTAAGATTACAAAAACCCATATTCTTACAAATTCACACAAAACAATTAAAAAAAAAACTTACCTGGTATACCGTTATCCTCTTTCAAAAAAAGAAAGAAAGGAAGAAAAATGCATCGAACAGAGCAAATGCAAAGTTAAAATTTTTTACCTGGTATAACGTTATCCAAGTTAACCCAGAGTTTTCTGGTGTTTACGCTTTCGCCATTTACGACTATCATCGCACTTTTTAGAGGGAAATAATGAAAACTAACATTGTTTTGAGAAGATCGACAATACCATTAAGGGACGAAACAATTTCTGTTGCTGAAAGCAATCTAAGACACATAGAAAGCATTCTCCTAACAAACTGCCTGTGTTTACGTCAACAGACACACATGGAATGCAATGTGGCAATGTTTTAGTTTTTTCGGCAGTTTTGTAAATCACCGCAAGATTGCGTATTCAAGCGCTGGAGTTGCGAATACTCAAAAACTTGCATTATTTAAAGTGTTTAAAGTGACCAAAATCCACAAATAAGTACTATCTTAAGTTTAGCCTAGAAATTAAATTGTTATTTTATTAACAGAACTAATTTTACAAATACTATCACTTTTCATTATTTTTGGCTGCAATTAAAACTACGTCACTTAACGTCACACAAAAAGGTTTGGGATCAGAAATTCGCAACTCCAACGCTCGAATACGCTACCTTGCGGTGATTTACAAAATTAAAGAAGAAGGTAAAACATTGCGTTCCTCGTGTATCTGTTAGTAAACAAAGCCCGCATTCGATGCATCTTAGATTGCATTCAGCAACAGATTGTTTCGTCCCTTATTAATGGTATTCTCGAGCTTCTCAAAGTAATGTTACTTTTCATTATTTCCCTCCAAAAAGTGAATTGATTGTCGTAAATGGCGAAAGCGTAAACACAAGAAAACTCTGGATGAACAAACTTCGCATTTGCATGAAACTATGCTCGTCTGTTCGATGCATTTTTTTTTTTTTTTTTGAAAGAGGATAACGCCAGTAATTTTTCTTTTTATTGTTTTGTGTGAATTTGTAAGAGTATGGTTTTTTTTTTTTTTTTTTTAAATCTTAAGCTCGGAAGAAGGATTTGATAACATTAGCAGAAGAATTAGAGCTTTCATCTCCGCCTAGTTTAAAGATAATTAATTTAACTAACCTTATTTTACTGCAGCATTTAGTAGGAATGGACAGTACGCAAAATATTTTCTCGAATATATTATCTTCTTCTTCCATCGCTTTGAGATAGCTGCTGCACTTTATCAAAGTGGCTCTATCTCTATTAATCCGGACAATATATTATCGTAGAACGAAATTGAAAAATGTTTAAGGCTGAGAATTTTTATCGCCAAAATAGTGCGATTATGGTTTAGGATTATAGTTTCAGTATTGTGCGAACAAAGAACCATTGGCGAGATTTCGCATGTCAGTTGTAAACCATTTTTATTTTCTTATCATGTATGGATTAAAATGATAGAAAGATTACAGCATTCGATAAGTTAAAAGAAATAATGCAAGATCAATTAAAAAGAAAACTACCACCATGTATCCGTGAGAATTTTATTGATGATGCATGACAGAATTAAATCATAATTCAGAAATTAGAAATATACGAAGCAGTAAAAATTGAAATTAAATGATTCGGCAGTTTGAGAAATAACTCAGCTACAAATGTAAAACAATTAGCACTAGCCAAACGAGACAAAGAAGTATCATCTTCCTCTTTTGATAACACTGGTAAAAAAGGTTTTGTTACATCAACTATTTCTAGTGTTCTTATGGCCGCAATTAAAGTGTAGTTCCATCAAGAATTGATACATATCGAATTCAACATCGTGGAAATGACTGCTTACAACTAAAAACTACGGAATTTGCATTAATTTCTAACGTTTAGTAATGCTTCTTGAATTCTCATTCCTTTCTACGTGGGCCAGAATATTCACACGACTTTAAAAATTAATTAAAAAAGAATAAAACAAAAATGTCATGCATACAAACAAAAATTGCTAGGCTTATTAACATTTTCTTAGCTACGGCGTGCGTTTGTTTTACCGTTTTCATCCGCCATTAGACGGTGACTGCAGTGCCTCCTATAGTTTGTTGGAGTTGCGGATTCGAAGCTCTCGCATAAAAGTTTCTCTGCAGAACAGAGGAGGAAAAAAAAATTGCTCGAAGTCAATAAAAAAAGCATTTAATTCATCCATGTTGAAAATTAGTTAATAGAAGTGTTAATTTTAAGACAAAGTATCAGAGAGAGTGCTTACTTATTAATTAATATTTAGACAAGTAACGGTCTAAAAAACTAAATGGGTCTATTTCTAAAATGTATTTGAACCATGACGAACATAACTTCAGAGCTACGTTCCTCACGGTTACTTTCGTCACACGTCATACTGAAATATTCATTTCTATCACATTATAAGAAAAATGAATACTATTCTGCAATGAAAAATAAAGTTAAGGAATGAAACTAACGCATTGCATTGTTTTTACTATATTATGTCTACCTAACTTTAGAGAAATTAAGAGCTGAATTTCATGTTGCAAATTCAAGGTTGCAATAACGTTACGTTCGTCACACTATAGTAATTTAGTTTCAAAAACCAATTTATACTGGTTTAACGACTTTGAAAAATCTTTTCATAAGGATGAAGAACAAAAAAAAAAAAAAAAACATACATACGAATAAAAATTTACTAAGCGTAGAAACAATTTATACGTTACGGCGTGGCGTGCGTTTGTTTTTTCTTTTTTATCCGCCACTAGACAGTGGCTGCAGCGTCGTTTATAGTTTGTTAGAGTTGCGTTTACTATTAAAAATAAATTACAAGTATTTCTATTGTGTGTTATTGCACGGATATTATACAGAAGGTGTACTCTTTTACAAAATTCTGCAAAACCACATGTAAATGATTAGTAGACGTTTAAAACTCATGTTATGCAACGAAGCAGAGTCTCTGAATGTTATGTTTGTCACGATGGAATGACCCAATACATAATTTAATAAACGTACAGAAAGGTTACGTGGAGCTATCTTTTTTTCTTTTCTTTTTTTTTTGTTATTTTCAATAGCAATGGGGTTTTTTCCTTCAGTCAAAAGTAGCACTTTTAGTCACTGAAATTGATAGAATAAGCAGAAAAAATAACACGGACCCAGAAAATTCTTTCATTTTCCCAACCGTTATTTTTTAATTAATTTTTTAAACTGCGCGATTTTTCGAACAAGGCGTGGTCTTGATGACGTCACAAACAATGCTCTTTGGCTCATCTTTGTACCGCAATTCCACGTTATGATAATCAAGAAGCGAATTAAAATTGCGCTCTATGCTTGCTATCAACCCTATCGTTGCCAATACATGTGAGTAAAGATGCGAATTAAATATTTTGCTCTGTGAATGGCAACACAGAAGGGCATTTCATCATTTGTGATGTCATCGGATAGAAGCATAAACATTGAAAGCGCGCCGATTTAAGTAATTTTTTAAAAACATTAAATCGAAACAAATTATTCAAAAAATAGTTAGATCCTATGTTTTCAAGCATGTTCTTTCAGAAAAAAAAAACTTTTGAAATTTTGGAAACGACCCCTATTTAATTGCTTTTAAAGTTTTTTGTTTTAAAAGTTGCCTTCTTAACAACGTTCTCCGCTGAGTGTTAAAAACATCGAGAGAGGAGAGCTCCTTTTAGACAATTGAATCAGACTTTTATTAAGAAAGTCATCAAGATCTCGGTGCAACAAAGAGAATTCTGATGTTGCCTTTTTCTCCCTTAGGTTTGCGGAAAATGTTCCTTTGTTACAGCTGCTACAGATCTTTTTTTCTAGTTTATTTTTTCAAAGAGAAAACAAGTTATTTCTTCGCATATTCTCGATATATATATTTTTAATTATTTTCAGTGGCGGAGAAAACACTGCATCACTTACAAAAATTCCCATTTTGAGGAATTTCTGAAGAAATAAGAGAAAAATTGTTCTGTAACTTTTATAATATAATAAAGTTAAAAATTTTAAAACCCCCGACAGAGTAGCAAATGTAGAATCAAAAGGGAAAATTGAAAATCCTATAAAGCCTTATTCGCAACTCCAGAGCTCGAATACGCTACCTTGCGGTGATTTATAAAATTACCGAAAAAGGTAAAACATTGCGTTCCACGTGTTCCATTTTGGGCAAAACAAGCAGTTTGTTATGTGTATCTTTTTTATTTGCGTAATTCATCATTTGGAACCGTCATTCGCAACAGCGTAACATCAAAAATATCTGCTAAAAAAACTGTGAGTACACATTTCATTTATCTTGTTCTGAGTGAATTTGAATAAATATTAATTTTTCATTTCTATGAAAAAAAGCGGACTTAATAACATTGGCTGGACACTAGGGTTATGCTGAAAAATTACTGCTTTTCCTTAAAACCTAATTCCACATAATTGATTTAAATAACCTTGTTAAAACTACAGCATCTAACTGAAATGGACAGCGTGCAAATAAATATTCTTGAAAATATTTATCGCAGAACGGATTGAAAAATCCAGAAAGAACGTTAAGAATTTAAACAATAAAAAAAAGATTGGAATTTTTTATTGCTAAAATAGTACGCCAACTTAACTTGATTGCTCTGCAAAAGCTGTCCTTATCGGTGAAAGAGTTTCACCAAAAATCTGTTTAGGGGTTATGATTTTAGCATTGTGTGAAAGAAGAATATACCTTGACAAGATTTCGCTTATCAGTTAAATCATTTCCATGAAGCGAGAATTAAAAAAAATAATTTGAATTTTGACCTCTTGAATTCAATTTATGTTTTTCGCAATCACGAGTGTGTGTGTGTGTGTGTAGGCATGTGTGTTTATGTGTGTGGGAGGGGGGCTATGTGCTTTTGTGTGTAGGGGATATGTGTATGTGTGTGTAGGCATGTGTGTTTGTGTGTGTAGGAATGTGTGTTTGTGTCTGTGTGCAGGTATGAGTGTGTGGGTAGTTGTGTGTATGAGTGTTTGTGTGTGGTGGGGAATGTGTATGTGTGTGCAGGCATATGTGTTTGTGTCTATGTGCAGGCATGAGTGTGATGAGTGTGTGGGTAGTTGTGTGTAGGTGTGTCTGTATGTGTAGGTGTCAGTATGTATGCGCGAGTGTGTATGTAAGTGTTTGAGTGTGTGTATGTGTTTGTGTGTAGGTGTATGTATTTGTGTGTGCGCGTGTGTGTGTGCAGCTGTGTATGTATGCGCGTGTGTGTAGGATATTGACGCAACCTGGAGACGGTTTTCGCTATAGGAGCAGCATCATGAGGAGCCGGTCGACGGTGATGCTGCAGAGGGTGCTGGCGGGAAAATAAAATGATAGCACATCAAAACAGTCAAATGAAAGCAATAAGCAATCGTGATTGCTATATAAACCTGATTCGAAGAAATAACCAATTACATAAATAAAACAATTTTCGCCAGCTAAATAAAAGAATGAAATATCATCTTCCTCTTTTGATATTCAATCATATGTAGTCATAAAAATAAATTATCTAGTATTGAATGTTACTCTTGACAGTCTTACGGTCACGTATGTCCACTATGTGACAAAAATGTCAACAAATGCCGGAAACGTTACGAAACTGGACATAATAAGTACTAATGTAAAGAAAAAAAACAGTACAAAATGAAAATGTTGTTCGAAGTGCACCAAAATTTATGAATATCGAATACAACATCGTGAAAATAGCTGCTAGTAGAACATATCTTACTGTGTGTTTTGCATTAATTTTTCTCTTTCGTAACACTTTTTGATTTCTCATCTCTTTCTATATGCGTCAGTATAATCAAAAGACTTTGAAAAATCTTTTCAAAAGAGTGTGTGATGATGAACAAAAAAAAAAAAAAAAAAAAAAAAAAAAACCCTTACATACGAACAAAAATTTCTGTCACTCTTAAGCTTAGAATCAATTTATGTGTTACGGCGTGCGTTTGTTTTACCTTTTTTTATCCGCCATTAGACAGTGGCTGCAGCGTGGCCTATAGTTTGTTAGAGTTCCGATTACTATTAAAAATCAATTACAAGTATTTTATTTGTTAACAAATAGAAATTAGCAACACATAAAAATTTTAAATCACTGCGTTTCCTTCATAGAGTATAGAAATTTACATAGAGACATACATACGTCTATGGTGAAAAGGAGATAAAAATGAAGCCGGAATGGGGTCGTTTCCAAAATTTTAAAAGTATTTTTTCTGAAAGAGAATGTTTAAAAATATAGGATCTGACCATTTTTTGATAAATTTGTTTACGCTTAGTATTTTTAAAAAAAATTACTTCAATCGATGCGCTTTCATTGTTTACGCTTCTGCTGATAACATCATAAATGATGAAATACCATTCAGTGTTGCCATTCACAGTGCAAAATATTTAATTCGCATTTTTACTCACGTGTATTGGCAACGATATAATTGATAGCAAGTGTAGAGCACAATTTTAATTCGCTGCTTGATTATCATAACGTGGAAACATAGTAGAAAGATGCGTCAAAGTGCATCATTTGTGACGTCATCAAGACCACGCCTTGTTTGAAAAATCGGATATTTAAAAAAATTAATTTAAAAAAAAACTGTTGGGGAAAATGAAAGTATTTTCTGGGTCCATGTTTTTGAGCAATCACGATTGCTTATTGCTTTCATTTGACTATTTTTGGCGTCCTATCATTTTATTTTCCCACCGCCATCCTCCGCACCATCATCGTCGACCGGCTCCTCACGATGTTGCTCCTATAGCGAAAACCGTTTCCGGGTTGCATCCAGTCCTACACACACGTGCATACATACACAACTACACACACACACACGCACACATACACACAAACACATACACCTACACACATATACACACGCATACATACAGACACCTACACACACACGCATACATACCTACACATACACATACACAAAAACATACACACACACACATACACACAACTACCCACATTCATGCCGGCACACAGACACAAACACATATGCCTACACACACATACACATACCCCCCCACACACACATTCATACACACAACTACCCACACACTTATGCCAGCACACAGACACAAACACACATGCTTACGCACACATACACATACCCCTACACACAAACACACATACCCCCACACACAAACACACACGCCTACATACACACACTCGAGATTGCGAAAAACATAATTTGATGTCAAAATTCAAATTAATTTTTCTTTTTCTTTTTTTGCTCATTCTATTCATTTCAATGACTAAAAGTAGTACTTTTGACTGAAGGAAACCTCCCCATTATGGGATACATCAGTGCGATGACAGACTTGTTATGATAGGATAACATTTTTTACGCTTCACGAAGCTTACGAATAGCTTCGCGAGAGTGGATTATTTAGCAAGAAGCTAAGTATCTTGGGATACAGCGGTGCAACTTCCAGCTTTAATTTCTTAGTATAGCGGGCATCTCTATGTAATTTCTCTACTCTACACTGTAGCAAATTTCGGAAACGTTTCTGAATATATTGGAAACGTTTCCGAAATAGTAGGAATCCTTCATCCAATAGCGAATACCTCAATATTCAGAAAGCTTTTTGTTATTTCAAGATATCTAGAAGCGGAAGTGATGACGCAACGCTTCGAAACCTATTTCATCCTTCCAACCCGGGCGCCAATGAGTCGGAAATAACGAGAACTTATTTTTTTCTTATCTATGGTTGCTGCAGTCAGCAACTGTTTGGCATTGGATTACTTGTTATTTCATGTCTAGAGAGTAGTAAATGTGTCGAAACTAATTTTACGCCTTTGCATTTTGGACTGCCCTTGATTTTTTAGACGATGTACGCAGCTATTAGTTAATAACCATTTGCTTCTTTATAATTTCCAATGCGACCATAATTAGATATATATTGTGTGTTCAACGAAACCCTTTGGATTACTTATGAAACGAAACCCTTTGGATTACTTATTCAGTTGTAATGGAGGTACTTAGATTTTCTTCCGCTCATGTTCACTTGTAAGTATTAATGAATATTTTAAAACATGTTGTTATATACATTTATATTTTTGTTGATTTGCATTTGATGAGGCTAAAATTGTAACTGTTTTTGGGTTTATCGAATTAATTTCAAGTTATCCTACATGTGCGCGGTGTACTATTTGTTGTAACCAACTGAAACTGATTAATTACGCAAAAGAAATAAGATTTATATTTGAGAAGCAATCACAGAAAAGTTTTTTCGAAATACTTGGATGTACATACATTTTGGTTCAAAAAGAAAAAAAAAATCAATTGTTTAATTCATTAAAAATATGGTAATGCAAATATTTTCTAGTATTGTAATATGCTTCACAAAAATTTGCCAGTATTATCTTTTTTATTATAATTTATTCATTCGTTTAAAAATATTTATACCATTAGAAAATGACCATATTATCTATTAGTAAGAACATAGTTATGCAATTAATTTATCTGCTTATTCATTTTGTTAAATGTAGTTAACAATAAAAAAATTCCTTGACATTAGTTGTTCCGAAAATAATCCTTCGTGGATAGACTAGTTTAATATAGGACAGTCAGGAGGAATGAGTCAGTGGCAAAAATGGAACAGCTGCATTTACATGCCGAAATAAAAAGTAATATTATTTCATGTCATCGTTTTAAAAGTGATCATTTTTTAAATACTATGTTATTAATATGCAATGCACATATGGGGAGAAGACGAGGGGCGTTCACCACGCAGACTGTGCCATTGACATTTTCAAGGGGTTGCTTTTTTAGGGGGGGGGGGGCGCTTTATATCATTTTATGGGTGCACCATCACTCTTATGGTGTGGGGGGGGGGACTCTCGTATATATGAAATGGAACAATCATGTAATAGAGTTCAATGTTTTAATAAATAAAATATATAATGCATTTTGCGCACACTCTAAAAATAAAATCAGTAACCTATTTTGATTAAGTATCTATATTTGTGATGAACTGGAAAAGGGCAAGAACAGAAGAATAAACCCGAATGGTTCCAGCAGGGGGACTTTGGTGTCATATTTAAATTCATCAATTTCTCTGTTGGTACTTTTCGGTACCCTTTGTTCGTCAAAGAAATTGACTTGACGTGAGCGAATTTCGGAACGCAAAGTGTAGGTAAGTTTTGTCAAATTTTATCCGAAAATAAAAGCTATCAAGTTTGATACAAGATATGTTTTTAAGTTCTGCATTAAAAATACAATATGTTGATAATTTTGTCTTGAAAATATTGAGAGAAAAACTGAAGTTTAATATTGTTTAACAAACAATCCCACTTTTGAGAAAGTACTCCCCTTCCCTCCCCCGACGATTTTGTGATTATGAATGAAACTACTATATTATTTCATAAATTTTCAAAAATTTATAACTGTGCATATGTTATGCTGTTAACCATGCTATTTGTCATTAGAAATTCAGAAAAAAAAAATCCACGAATGATTCTAAAATTGCTTGTTTCATTGCTCTTAGATATGAAAGAATTGAAACTGATATGGCATGCAATACTATAGTAAAGAATTATTTTTTAGAAAAATTCACGGAAAAAGGATTCCGAAATTCTCGGAAACGTTTTTGAAAATTGTTTGGAGAATTCCGAAATACTCGGAAACGTTTTCGAAACTTTCATGAACCACAGCTGCACAGAATACTCAGAAACATTTCTGGAAATTACGGAAAGAGGATTCCGAAATACTCAGAAACGTTTCTGGACATTACAGAAAGAGGATTCCGAAATACTCAGACACGTTTCCGGAAATTACAGAAAGAGAATTCCGAAATACTCAGAAACGTTTTTGAGAATTTCATGAACCGCAGCTGCACGATATACTCAGAAACGTTTCCGAATTTTTTTTACAGTGTATGGTTTCCTTTCCTTGTCGGCCAACAATGAATTCGTTTACCAATCGCTTGAATAAAGGCTTAGCTGTACTTAAAATCTGATTTTAAAAACTTTATAATTCGAATTGTATACAACATAGAAATACAAACACATAGCACATTCTATCTGACGCAGAAAAAATTACTCTTTATTTTGGAACTAAATTTTTAAATTTTTAAATATGTTTTCAGTGCAAAAATCACGAAACACCTTTTAGAGGTTTTTAATTAATATCTTCGTTAATTAATGTCATCCAAAGACGCAACCTAGCTAAGAACGCTTTCGATCAACTCTTCTTTCGAACATATTTTTTGTTTTTTTCAAAATCGGCCCATCCCGGTGAAACAGACAGATAACGTAGATACATACAGTGGCTCCCAAAAGTGTTCGTACACCTACGACTTTCAATGAAATAGGCCCTTATCCATTCGTTAGAATTAATATTTCGAAATAGGTATTTTATTATAAGATCTATGATCTATTTTTAACAAAACCACATGAAAATTTTTAATAAAACATTAAAACTTAATTTTTTAAAAATCAAAAACCAATAAGTGCCGGAAATTTTATCTCACAAAAGTCTTCGTACATTTTGAAAAAATGTCAAAAAATTAGTAAATAATATAACTTTTTACAAAACTATTATTTAGTAGAATATCATGCAGTATCAACAACAGCTTTTAAACGTCTGGGAATAGATTTCATTACTTTTTCTTTCTTTTTTTTGTGCAATTTCTGAGTAAACGTTTAGCCGCACTTCGTGCCTTACTGTTTCTAGTTCGCTTTTCGTTGCAATGGTGTATTTTCGTAATCTAGCCACCAGATATCTCCAAATATGTTCCATTAAATTTAAATCTGGCGATTGAGGAGATATTTCTAAGCTTAAGGACAATTTTTGAGGCACCAAACGCAAACGTGTGCTTCTTATCGTTATCTTGATAAAAAACAAAGTTGTTCCCAATTACCAAATTTTGGGCTAATAGTTTAAAATTGTTTTTTAAAATATTTAAATGAACAGCATGATTCATTATTTCATCAAAAAATTCCACATTTCCAAGTCCTGATGCTGATATGCACCCTCACACAAAAACACCTTCACCATCCTGATTAACTGATCCAACTAAGTTCTTAAGATGATATTCCTCATTTTTTTCTTCCATGTACAATTATACAACAATTTAACCCAAATTGTTAAATTTATTTTCTTCTATAAATAAGACGTTGTTCCAAAACGTTTTGAGCTTATTTATCATTGATTTTACGACGGAAAGCGTAAACTTACTGTTTTTCGCACGAACGAGAAAATTTTTGCGGGAAGAGATCCCATTTAATCCAGCTAATCAGAGAAGTTGGCGAACAATTTTAGGTGAAAATTAAACGTAAAATGTTTCATTCACTTCTGCAGAAACTTTTTCAGTTCTGAAATGTGTATTTTTCATATTTTTTTAACTGTAAACCTCCGATCACGCTTTGTTAACTTTGCCAGTTGGCCTTTTCTTACCTTGTTTTCGATCCGATTCTTGTCTTTAAAGCATTTTATCAGGCACTTCACTATAGAATGGTATAACTTAACTAATTTAGAGACATTTCAAACCAATTTACGGCTACTGTGAGGGGAAAAATTCAAATTTCGAATCGTGTTTGTTGTTTTCTACGCATACCTGCCATTTTAAAATAATATGCAGAAAATTGGGGAATAAATAAACAAAAAATTAAAGGCAAATGACTTTACAGTGTTATTACAATGCAAAAATAATAAAAAAACCACATACGATAATTTTAATTACGAACTTATTCGAAAATATTTCAGTGTACGATGACTTTTGTGGCGTATTTTTTCTCTGTCTCTTCGTTCTTTGACAAATTTCAAAAATAAAATCTGGCAACATTCTGATAAAAACTACTGGGTTTTATTCAGAATGGCATAGGAATGGTGTGAAAAAAAATGGACTTCATATTCGATTTCAGTTTTGCGTTATTTTGGTTTTACTACAAAATTTCAAGGTGTACGAACACTTTTGGGAGCCACTGTAGATACACAGACACGTCAAACTTATAACCCCCTTCCTTTGTGTGTCGGGGGTTAAAAAGGTATGCTTCAGCTGACAAGTTCCGATAAACTGAAATCATCCATACAAGAGTGACCAGCAAGTCTTTCTTTTGGGGACCAGCAACAAATTAAAGAAACCAAAAACGGTTTTTTAACATCCTTCATCGTAAATAGCTGGGAATAAGCTGAAAATTTCAGCAAATAGTTTAATTATTACGTACAATAACTTTATAGATTTTCGGGAAAGTATCACTTAAGTTTAAGAAGCTATAAGCATTTCTTTCAAAAATAATAATTTTGTTCGCATATTTTTGGGTCATAACAGGCAGAATTATCTGTCTTGGTTTACCAAACTTTCAGAAAACTTGACAGCATACAAGAGAATCAATATACTAAAATTTAAAATAAAAATTTTGGAAATTTGATGAAATATGGACATTAAGGCAATTAATTTCACACTAGGTATGCGCGAAATAGAGAATTTTATAACTTTCAAAATTTCAGAGCCAAATATATTTGGCATCTTATGGGAAAATTCCAGTTGAATATCAAAAAAACTTAAATAGATATCGGGCCCCTAATGAACTGCATTTCAATCATTTTCGAATAGGCGACAAATCATAAGAGATCGTTCGCAAACAATCTATTTTTATCCCAAATAACACAGCGATTGCAGGCAAGTGTTGCAAATTTGCGGACGAATTGATAGGTTTGTGTTTGTTTTTTATTAACGTATTGGTTTCGAATTTACGATGAACTTAACTGAATTTGATCCTGTTGGTTTCTTTTATTCGTTTTCTTTTCCAAAGCCATTATAGCTATATAAATATCTGAATATATTTTCCATTTCACGGGGTGATAACCTTTGGTTATTAAAGTTTCTCGATGTTCTTTTTTGTCCTTTGAACTTTTTTATTTTAATTATCTTGCTACTGTTAATTCTTTTCTTTTGTTCTGAGCATTATCGCCCACTGGAAATTAAAATAAATATATTCCAGTTCACTAAGCATTCTACAAAAATTGTCAAGGCATTACATAATTGCTAGATATTATCTCACCAAGTGTACAGTTAACTAGTGAGACCGGTGACAACAAATTACAAATTGTTATTCTAACGAAAAAGATTTCTTTTTTCGCGTAGTTCAGTACAGTTGAGACAAATATCAAAGAAATAATATCATAAACATTGCTACAAGCAATGTTTATGATACTTATACACATTGTTCATAGTGAAAATACATTTGTATGTATTATACATGAGTATATATGTATAGTTATGCATAAAATTAATTTTTACAAAGCTGAGTAGTCAAGGAAGTTAAAAAAATAAAAACAGGTAATCGTACGAAAATGCGATTCATCTCAGTATCTAGTAATGAAAAGATCATTTTGTAATCCCCACTACTTTTATTAATTGATATTCTACTAATTCGAGGTTTTGATGCCGAATTTTAACATTAATAAATTGATTTTGGTACTGCCTCATCGAAAAAGAAATGTACATTAAAAATAACAGTACATATCCTAGTTAAATAAAAATATTGTTTATTATTTGCGGCTAATTAATAATATTAATTTTTAATGTCGAAAATACTGGTATTTCACCTCAGAAAATACCGATATTACGAAACAGTAAAATAGCTCGAAATACCGGCATTCGGTATACCGGTATTACGATCACTAGGTATAACTTTTTTTTTTGAGATGAAAGTAAAGCATGAAAATGAAAAGGTTATTTTGCTCAGTTCAGATAAAATTCCTTTGCATAAAAATTATCATCATAAGGTATAAAAATAGGCCAAAATGCAGTCAGATCTCGATAACTCAAAGCTTATAACTCGAATATTCCTTTATCTTGAAGTTTTCATTGGGTCCCAAACCCTTGAGATTGTTGTGGAAACTTATCGTTACTCGAACTACCAACTACTAGAATATTTTAGTCGGTCCTTTGGGACTTCGAGTTATCGAAAGTTGACTGTAGTTTATTTTCATGTTTTAACCATAACGAAGGAACATTTCATAATATTGATAAAATCTGAAATGTTTTCATATATTTTATAGAAAAAAAGAGTATTACCGATTATTTTTCAAATTTCAATGCTCTAACTACCAATATATATCCGATATTTCTTTTTTTAAATAAAGATTTACTTTTGGAATAACATAAGTAAATTGCCTTTTAAAATTGTTTCAACTTCTAAATTAATTTTTCTCTGAAGTCTTTTGTACTTTTGAATTATTATTTTCTAAATAACGTCATATTAATAATGATCTAATTTTGTCGTCAAATAGTAAAGTATTCATCAGATTTAAAAAAAGAAAAAGAAAAAGAAAGAAACAAAATGTGCGAATATCAAAACAGAAATAAAGCTGCCGAACGAATTCCTGCTTTTGAAATTCCTATTGTGGCGGTGAAAGCTGTTAAATGCAAAAAGAACAATCTAGACTGACGGTTTTCACGTGCTCATGAGGTCACGAAAGAAAAGTTTAACCCTTTAACTGTCTTTTGTTCCGGACCATTCAAACTGCTTGGGCCATGGAGAGCCGTTTGGAAACCTTGTTAATATCGCAGGTGAACACCTTGAAGGACGAACAATAGGTTGGTTCCACAGAGGGTGGAATAAAAGCCATGAAAGATACATAGCAGCAGATCAGAATTTTCTTTCTGCATTTAATCAACAGCTTGTATCTCAGTTTAATGCTAAAGGAAAAAAAATATACTATTAAGCAAGCATTATTCAAATTAAAGAGAAACTCAATTTTGATGTTCCATATAGCGAAACAATGCCAATTAAGAACAGCTTTTCATCAAGCACAGAATTGTGTCAACAGCTCTGGAATTAGAGAGAGAAAAACAGTCTATCATACTCATAACCGGGACTGTTATAAAGTATTTCAACATAGTCTTTCATCATACTATGCAACAGAGGAAACAGAATAAATTAAAAACTTGAGGGCCTTTTAAAAGGTTTTAATATAATTAATTAAGCCTTAATATCCTAACTCACACCTTATTTTAAACATTAATGCTGCAATTGGAAGTATGCATCCAGGTCTAACTGCTGCGAAAATAGAGGTTTTGCTGATTAAACGGGGACGTGCTGTACATTGAAAAAAACTACGGGAAAAAATATTGGAGTAATTCATAACATAAATTATGAAAACGTCCAAAACTACTTTGTAAGCTTTGTTCAGTTTTTTTGCAAATTCATCACGATTTATAGAAATTGAGCAATCACTGATTAATAATCGAGTCACTAATTAAACCGAGAAACCACTAATCAATAACCGGACCACGTGTTAAAACATTTAATTAGAACATACCCTACTTCCTTTTACTTCTATTAAGGTGGTCCGGGACACATTTTGAAAAAAAAAAAAAAAATTAAAAAGTTTAGAGTTTTTAAATTTTTTGCACTAATTCACCATCTATTTAATAACCAAAATCATGACAAAAATATGACAAATTTTTAATTTATTTAAATTTAATTTGTTTTTTAAACAATGGGGTTGTTTTAAATCGCTACAATTCAAAATATTCCAAGTCAATTTTCAAATTTTTTGCAAAAAACTGTGCACAAATATCTAAGCTTTAACTTTTATTTGGCGATTTAAAAAATATTAAATTTTATAAAAAATAGAAAATATTTGAATTTTGAAAAATTCAAAGATACATTTTATTTAAAAAATCATATTTTTGCGGAAAACATTTTTTTTTTCAGATTTGTCAAATAAAAATTAATGTAAACTGTTTGAAAAAGACATGGTCCAAGTTTCGTTATTTTATTTTGATCAGTTCTTGACTTTTAAGAGTTTGAATGCAAAAAATCGGGAAAAACTGCATCATGTAGAAAAACGAGTTTCAAGTTTTAAATTTAAGTATAATATTAGTTAAATGCATGCAACAAAAATTATTATATCTTTCGTTCCAATTAAGATAGAAACAAGATTCAAACGTCCTTTTAAGCAGAAAAAAAGAAACGGAGAATTTTTTTAAAATGATTTTTAAAATGCAAAACTTGACGATTTTTGTGTCCCGGACCCCTTAAATAATCGATTTTTTTATTAACTCAAAATAAAGGGTGTGTGTAGGTACGCTCGATAGAAAGATTATTTCTGAAACGCATTGCTTTTTAAACAAAAGTATGAATAACATAGAAAATTTATCTTTCAAGGAGTTTTTTCACTGGTGCCTCAGAGTGAGCAAAAAACAACTTTAAAAAGTACGACCCTAATTTGTAGCGAGCCGATGCAAAAAAGGGTTTTGCAGACATTTATTTTCGAAATATCGATAATTTTAGCATGGTTCAATGAACAACTCGCTAAATATCACCAATAGCGCCAAATTGAAACCAGATCTAAAAGATAAATTTGTTTGCCTAGCCTTTTTTTCTCCAACTTGACTTTATCGACTGCATTGAAACTACACCCAATTTGCCCTAAAAAACGAGTAAGATTCCTTTTGGAACATTCGAATGCAAACAAAATTTAAAGTGTACCAATAATTAGACTCCGAGTCTACATACAAAATTTCAACTTTCTACGCGTACCGGTTTGAGTCATGCAAGATACATACTTACGAACATACGTATATATACATACATAAATACTAGGGATGCGGCGATTAATTGGCTATAATCGGCCAAAATTTTCCGACTAATTGGCGGAAAAAAATATTTTTAAAAATATTTTTAAAGAACTCCTTTAACAAGAAACTGTGATGAATACATTTATTAGCAATAAATAAATGCCATTTTCTGAGAAAATTACTACAAAATGTAGTATGAAAGTGTACTGAGTAAAAACAAAAAAATAGTTTAGAAAGTGCGTCAAACTGAATGAAATATTAAACGATAACCCTCACAGTTGATAGTATTCACATGACACTGCTATGAGTAATTAAAACTCCAGGACTTTTTAAATTGGAATGCGAAAAACATAAGTAAATTCCCTCCCCTCTCCACATATTTTCAATATAAAAAGGACTTTTAATCGAAATCCATATCATGTTAATATTTTTCCCATCCTAGCCCCCCCCCCCTTCACTTGCCTTGCAGATACGTTTTTGGTTTAATGTTATTAACGTTACTTCTATTTATCTTTTGAAGGACAGAAATTAACAAATGTGTATATCCCACTGCAACCTCCCTAAACTCTATCCAACGAAAAAGAGAAAAGTCTTTCGAAAGCTAGTGTTTTATTTCGTAACTAGCTGCATTGCCTGGCTTTGCCCGTTCTACCTTGAAAATAAAAATTGTGTCAAGTGACACATATTCAACAATCAGGCTTAAATAAATAAATAAAAAAAACATCATCCAAAATTTCCCTTCCAAACAATGATGACAGATATTAAAATACTTTTAAGAAATTAAATCGAGAAAGATGAATTTAAAAAGCGTAACAATGGAAACACAAAACAAAATAAGTTTAAGGAATTAAAATGCGAAATAAAATGGTTAACACTTTGAATGGACATGATATTTTTGAACTTGATTTGAAAAGGCTTGTAACTTTTTTGCCTTTGGAGATAGAAGCTCACTTTTTCGACCATAGGTCGAGATACATCTGGAGTAAAAAAGGTCACTTTGTCCAATGGTGTCAAAAAGAGATCTGCGGGACAATTCTTTCAAAGTTTATTGATATACAGTGACTCACAAAAGTGTTCGTACACCTACGACTTTCAGTGAAACTGGACATTATCCATTGGTTAGAATTAATATTTCGTTATAATTATTTTATTATAAGATCTATGATCTATTTTTAACAAAACTACATGAAAATTTTTAATAAAACATTAGAACATAATTTTTAAAAAATAAAAAACCAAAAATTGCCGGAAATTTTGCCTCACAAAAGTCTTCGTACACTTTGAAAAAATGTCAAAAAATTCGTAATTAATCTACTTTTTACAAAGTTGAAATTGAATTCGAATATGAAGTCCAATATTTTTTCACATCATTCCTATGCCATTCTAAATACAACCCAGTAGTTTTTTCAAAATATTGACGGATCTTCTTTTTGAAATGGGTCAAAAACGAAGAGACAAAGAAATAACACGCCACAAGTCATCGTACACTCAAATATTTTCGAATAAATTTGTGATTAAAATTATTATATGCCGTTTATTTAATATTTTTGCATTGTGTTGACCCTTAAAAGTCATTTGGCTTTAATGTTTTGTTTAGTTATTCCTTAATATTGTGCTTCTTACTTTAAAATGGTTGGTATTCGTAAAAAGCAACAAACACCATTCGAAATTTGATTTTTTCCTCACGGTAGCGGTAAATTGGTTTAAAATGTCTCAAAATTAGATAATTTATACTATTCCATAGTAAAGTGCTAGATAAAATGCTTTAAAGCAAAGAATCGGACCGAAAACAAGGTAAGAAAAGGTCAACTGGCAAAGTTAACAAAGCGTGATCGGAGATTTAAAGATAAAAAAAATTATGAAAAATACACATTTGAGTGCTGTAAATGTTTCTGCAGAGTTAAATGAAAAATTTTATATTTAATTTTCACCTAAAATTGTTCACCAAGTGCTCTGATTAGCTGAATTAAATGGGACCTCTTCCCGCAGAAATTTTCTTGATCGTGCGAAAAACAGAAAGCTTACGCTTTTCGTCGCAAAATCAATGATGAATAAGCTCAAAACGTTTTACAATTACGTATTACTTACAGACAAAAATGAATTCAACATTTTTGGTTAAATTGTTGCATAATTGTAAGTAGAAGAAAAAATTTGGAACTTAATCTTAAGATTTTAGTTGGATCAGTTGATCAGGACAGTGAAAGTGTTATAGTGTGAGGGTGCATGTCAGCATCAGGACTTGGTAGTTTGGAATTTTTCGATGAAATAATGAATCATGCCGTTAATTTAAATATTTTAAAACCAAATTTCGAACTCTTAGCCAAAAATTTGGTTAATGGAAACAACTTTTTATCAAGTTTTTTTTATCAAGATAACGATAAGAAGCACACAGTTTTCAACGTTTGCGTCTAGTGCCTCGAAAATTGCCCTAAAATTTAGAAAATACCCCATTCAATCTCCAGATTTGAGCTTAATGCAACATATTTAGAGATATCTGGTGGCTAGATTACAAAAATACGGCTTTGAAACGAAAAAAAAGCTAGAAACAGTAAGACTCAAAGTGTGGCTAAACACTTATTCAGAAATTACGCAAAGAAAAGAAAGAAAAAAGAATGAAATTTATTCCCAGGCGTTTAAAAGGTGTTGTTGATACTGCATGATATTCTACTAAATAATAACTTAATAAAAAGTTAGATTATTCATAGACATTTTTCAAAGTGTACGAAGACTTTTGTGAGATAAAATTTCCGGCACTTTTTGGTTTTTTATTTTTAAAAAATTAGTTTTAAATATTGTTTAAAAACTTTTCATGTAGTTTTGTTAAAAAATGATCATAGATCTTATAATTAAATACCTATTCCGAAATATTAATTCTAACCAATGGATAGGGACCAATTTCGCTGAAAGTCGTAGGTGTACGAACACTTTTGGGAGCCACTGTACAACAGTTTAACCCAAAACATTGAATGTATTTTCATCTATAAGTAAGACGTTGTTCCAAAACGTTTTGAGCTTATTTATCATTGATTTTACGACGAAAAGCGTAAGCTTACTGTTTTTCGCACGAACAAGAATATTTCCTTGTGAAGAGGTCCACTTTAATCCAGCTAATCCGAGAACTTGGCGAACAATTTTAGGTGAAAATTAAACATAAAATGTCGCATTCAATTCTGCAGAAACTTTTTCAGCACTGAAATGTGTATTTTTCATAATTTTTTTAACTGTAAACCTCCGATCACGCTTTCCTAATTTTGCCAGTTGACCTTTTCTTACCTTGTTTTCGATCCGATTCTTGTCTTTAAATCATTTTATCAAGCACTTCACTATAGAATGGTATAAATTAACTAATTTAGAGACATTTTAAACCAATTTATGTCTACTCTGATGGGAAAAAATCAAATTTCGAATCGTGTTTGTTGTTTCTACCATACCTGCCATTAAAAAAAAAAAAAAAGCAGAATATTAGGGAATACATAAACAAAAAATTAAAGGCAAATGACTTTACAGTGTCATTACAATGCAAAAACAATATAAAAAGCCACATATGATAATTTTAATCATGAATTTTTTCGAAAATATTTCAGTGTACGATGACGTTTGTGGCGTATTTTTTCTATGTCTCTTTGTTTTTTGACAAATTTTAAAAATAAAATCTGGCAATATTTTGAAAAAAAAACTGCTGGGTTTTATTCAGAATGGTGTAGGAATGATGTGAAAAAAAATTGGACTTCATATTCGAATTCAGTTTTGCGTTATTTTGGTTTTACTACAAAATTTCAAGGTGTATGAACACTTTTGGGAGCCACTGTATTTGATGAAGAAAGTAGTGACTAAATTTCAGCTAAGCCTAAAAAAATTCGAGCTAAAAACGCAAATAACTCCCGCCGTAATTAAGTCAGAGCATTGAACAAATTGCGTAGATTGCGGAAAATTCTACCCTTTCCAACGATGCGTAATATTAATATGTGCAAGTAATTTTTCACCCCCATATTCGGGAATTTATGTGGAAATTGTGTCAAATTTGGAATAAAAAAAAGAGCTGCTGGTCGAATTTTTTTTCGGACTGGTCTGCAAACCTTTCCGGTGCAAAAAGAAAGATACTGTAAAATTTTCAGCGAAATTGACCGGGTAGTTCTCGAGTTTTGTGCGTTCATACAAACAGAAGCTTTTTGGAGACTTCATTTTATACTATGTAGAAAAGAAAATCAGGACTAGGGATTGCAATACTGGACCAAAAATGCAATACCGGTATTCGGTATTTTTCTTTAATGATACCGGAATACCGGTATTAATACCGGTATTAGAAATTTCCCAAAGAAAAATTCAAGAACATGTTTCGTTGCCATATTTTATTATTTTGTGCAAAAAGTGCATTATTTACTTGTTGTAAACAAATATAAAATGAAGGAACAAAAAAAAAAAAAAAAAAAAATCAATAATAGCAAGAAACATGATAATGTCACTAAGCCTGGACCTCATTTTAGTGAACAAATTTCCTGCAGTTAAAATATTCTCTCTGAATTCAATTCACTCTGGTCAATGGTTCTGTTAATAATGCGCAATCTCTTAAGCTGCCTGGAAGTCAAATAATTCGGTAGATATCAAATTAGTTAAATTGAAAATTCTTTTTATCAAAAGATATTTTCTATTTTTAGCTAATACCAAAAATAAAGGTATTCTATCCCAGCAAATACCGGTATTACGAAATTGCAAATTAGTTCCAAATACTGGTATTGCAATCACTAATCAGGACCATTTTCTAAGTTTTTATTATGACACTCTCACCCTAGCTTTTGATGACACACACACACACAACATTTTTTCTCAGTTATTTTCTTCCTTGTGACTATACATATAATTACATCATACATTTTACAACTTACTCTTTGAGTTATAAATTTCTGATTCAACTAAAAATTTATAATTATCAATTTATTAATATCATTTGATTTTTAAAAATATTATGTACATCATTTTATTATTAATGTTTTTTAAAACAAAGTGCTGGTTGAAGAAATGTTATATTTTACATTTAATTAATTTATTTTGAATAAATTTACACATACATACAATGATGTAACATTTTTGATGTGACGATACTTTTCCGCTTTAGAATAGTGCTTTTAGATAACCTTATAATTTTCTTTACAAAAAACAATAGTCTTGAATTAAATGGCTACTGATAATTAAAAAATAAATTTTAATTTAAAGTGCTCCTTAACTAGCATGCTAACCACAGGCAGTCCCCTAGTATTTTTCAATTTTCATGTTTAGTTAACATTATGTAATTTAATTTTTTTAACTATATTATGAAAATTGGCTGAAATTGATTGGGTGAAATTTTGAAGTTATTTTAGGAAAACTAGTAAAGAGGCGAAAAATTAATCGTCTCTCAGATATAAACTACTAAATATTTCTACAATTGAAATTACACAATGCAAAAAAAAAAAAAAAAGTGACGGAGAAATTATGTAGTATTTAAAAATAATCATTATGGTCATTATTCGGCTCTGCCGATTAATCAGGAATCAACCCATTTGCTTATCGACTCATTACGGGGTGATTATAATTAAAGTTCCACTTTCAAAACGCTGTAAAAATAAAACCACTGGTCAGAATGACGTCAAACTTCAACGGAATATTATCGAAGAAGGGGAGAAATGACAGAAGAAAAATAAATAGTTGGAATTTTTAGCAATAGCGTTGTAAGCATCATAATTTAATAGTGGTCGACTACAAATGACAAATAAATCATAAAATATTACCTAAGTTGTAAATTATACGTTAAAACACCGTACTACTCAGCGTGCACGAGGGTATTGGTATGATACTGTTAGTTCAGTAAGCCCATCCAACACGGAAAAGTCATATCACATTGGATGGGAAAAATCGGTTTTTAACTGTCCTGAGGCCGAAAACCGCATAAAAAGCATCAGTAAAAATCAAATCGGTCTTTAATTTTCGTGAGACTGGCGCAAAAGATGTTCAATATAATGTTCCCCGTTTTCTGCAACAAGTTGAAATCGAGAAACAGGATGTTCCACGACTGATTGAAGTGTTTCCGTGGTCATGTTTAGAATGTGTTGCGCAATGCATGCCTTCAGCTCAGCAAAGTTTGCAATCGGAGCACTGAAAACAACAGCTTTGAGATAGTCCCATATCCAGAAGTCACACGGGTTGAGATCAGGTGATCGGGACGGCCAGGTCTTTCATTGAGACAGTCATAGTGAACTTCTCAGATGCGAAATCAGGAGAAAAAAACGTGTATTTGGCGTTTTTATAACAATTTCAATGAGTCGGACGCATGACAATTGCTTTGATTTACATATTCTGACACTTGCAGCGCCATCTGTTGCTAAAAATTATAGCTATTTATTTTTCTGTTGCCATACGTTTTCCCCCTTCTTCGATAATATTCCGTTGAAATTTGAGGTCATTCTGACCAGTGGTTTTATTTTTACAGCGTTTTGAAAGTGGAACTTTAATTATAATCACCCTGTATATATATCAAGGGAGAATACGTAGTTTTTTGCAGAAGGTGCTTGATAACTTTTCCAATAATTGAAACCTGTGCCTTGACCACTTCTATGTTGAAGGGGATTTATTTTTCCAAAAAATCAATGGCGGAATGGATTTCCGGCACTAAATTACCCCTGATACATACGTACAGAAAATCCGGATGTGTGAAAAGCCTATACTTATCACTACTTATTAAACTTATGTTTTGTTAAGCTCTTCCAAATGTCCTAGCAAAGAGGAGGGTTCTTTATAAGGTCAATGTTATAAATCAGTCTTTCAACTTAAAACTACAGTTGTAATAATCAAACTATCCGCGTTTACGGAAACAACATAAACAGCTCTTTCATTTAAACGAAACATTAAATGACAGAGATTATAATCTTCTTCAAAAAACGCATCGAATATTTCTTGAACACCATCGTATAACTAAGAATATATTAATGGAAATTATTTAAAAGTTACAGTTATGAGCATAACATCGAAATTAAGTAGGCTGCCAATGCGTTTTAGAATGAAATTATTTTTCAAAAAAAAAATTAAACCATAATGGCCTCCTTATGGGTTCAATCTTCGTAAGGCCAAAATGTTCCTAAGAAGGCCAAACTAACAATTACAATCTGTGACACAAGCTTTTTTTCCTTTAATATTTAAAAAGTAATAATCACTATTTAAAAAATGGTTTCCAACAGTGCGTTTTGGAACATTGAATTTTAACGCTGCAGCATTTGTATTAAGTTTATTATTTTGTAGTCTCCTTCCCCAATGGCGCATTTTAAACTATCTTCTTCTGATGTACTTCCTTCCTCTTTTTCTAGGACATTCTTGAGATCTGAAATTTAATCATCTGTTCTATTATCGACTTATTCTTATAACCATATTTACAAAAATAACCCTTTCCATAAAAGAAATGAAATAATTTCAAAAGAAATATCTATTCCGACTGAGTTAAAATATTGAGTTACCCTTGTAAAAAATAACATTACAAACATAAAATTTCTATAATACTACACAAGGGAACAAAATATTTTTTCTTTGGTGCCCAGAGTTTGAGAACTGATTTTAGATACGTTTGAAGCACTGAATCGAAATATAAAATTAATTTTTCTCTAGCAGCAATACTTTTTCAGATAAGTGTTGCTATTTTATCCAAAATGTGCAGTTTTAACTCCATTTTATGCAATTTTGAAGCAAATATAGGCTTCTGAAACAAGGATTACTTCCAGTATATTTGCCCTATTGTCAGTCTGCAGTCCAGTTTCGTTTAGGAAAATTCACTCCATAGAGTAAATATCTGGCGAGTTTAGTAACAATGATTCACGAATTAAGGTCAATTTGTAAGTTCTTGTTTGCATATATTCGCTTCAAGTGATCTGTGACGAGTTAGTACTTCGTACACTGCGATGCATAAGTTTAGACAATGACGTTCTTCAGCTGTAGAATTTAGAATTGCGATAGTAGAAATACAAAAGTCTGCAAACATATTCAAAAACTCTTTTGAAATACTATAACCAAAATGCAATTGTTTGATATGCTTTAACAATACTGTTTTGTATA
The DNA here is from genome assembly GCF_026930045.1 of Uloborus diversus. Classification (NCBI taxonomy): domain Eukaryota; kingdom Metazoa; phylum Arthropoda; class Arachnida; order Araneae; family Uloboridae; genus Uloborus; species Uloborus diversus. The sequence continues at coordinate 165,502,368 of NC_072735.1, read as the reverse complement.
AAAATAGAAATTTGCTTGTTGCAAAAGTTTAGACACTATTACGAGTTTCCGTGAATTTTTTTTCGTATATGCAAATTTAAAAGAGATGACATCACAGACCTCTTGTACTTAAGGTCTGCCAACGATAACACTTGGTAGTCGAGATGCCGCGAGCTGAGCAGATTAAAGCGGATGAGATAACTAAGATTTGGCAGTTGAAAGCTGAAGGTAAGCTTGTTCCTGAAATTTCGGCTATTATTAATAGATCAAAGAAATCTATTTATCGAGTTTTATCAAGTCACTGCAATTATAAAGCAAAACGCAGATCTGGGAGGCCGCGTGTGACGAATAAACGGGATGATCGTCAGATCCAAAGACTAGCAAACCCAACAAATAACTGTTCGTGAAGTTCAAAGCTCCTTGGGGCTTTCGGTATCAAAGGAGACGATTCGTAGACGAATTTTGGAAACAGGGACAATGGTTCACTGCAAAATGAAAAAGAAACCAGCTCTAAAGTCACATCATAAATCACAACGAATGTTGTGGGCTCGAAATCATATGTCATATGGATCGAAATGGATATCAGTAATATTTAGCGACGAAAAAAAGTGGAATCTGGGTGGTCCAGATGACTGGACATCGTACTGGCATGACTTACGGAAGGAACCCAGATGTTTTTTTAGTCGCCGACAAGGTGGTGACTCTGTGATGGTTTGGGCAGCGTTTTGCTACAATGAACAAGTGTCTTTGACCTTTACCAATGGTCGCCAAACATCGCAGCATTACACTAAGACACTAGAGGATAATCTCCTACCATTTGCTGAGCTTATAGGGGGCCCTCAGTGGGAATTTCAGCAAGACAATGCTTCGATTCACACTGCAGGAAACACAAAATCTTGGTTAAATTCAAATAATATAAAAGTTTTCAATTGGTCAGCGTGTAGCTCAGACCTCAACCCTATAGAGAATCTTTGGGGCATCATGTGTCGTAAAGTTTACTGCAATGGTAGACAATACACTTCTGTATCGAAACTTAATAGATCTATTGAGGAAGTATAGTTCGAAATTGAGCACTAAACCATGCAAGATTTAGTTTCTTCGATGAAAACTCGTATTTATGAACTAATAAAGAAGAATGGATGCACAAGCAGGTTTTAAAAACTGTTTTATTTCGTTTGTGTCTAAACTTTTGAGACAATGTTAATTTTTTGTTACAATGTAAAAACTTGTAAAATGCACAAGTAAACTTTTCATTGCTATAAATATTATATAGTATGCAAAGCACCTTAGTCTAAAGTAGTCTTAGGAAAACTGAATAAATAGATTTCGAAATCTGTGTGAATTCGCTAACCCTAAAATTTTGCGTCGCACTGTACATAACATTTTCAGTGCTTGATTAATATAGGGGTAACCCTAATCAAACCTGTTTCTTTAGTTCTCTAAAGTTATAAAAACTACCTTGTAAACATAAACATTAATGGAGGAGAACCAGGAGTGGTGGTTTCGGGGGTGTTGAGGTTTTGAACCACTCATTCAAAATATTTGTTGGGAAGCAGAGCATCCCACATTTGTAAAAAATATATAAATAAATAAAGGAGAGTACCTTTATTTTCTTACAAAGCACTAACATTTTTTGAAGGAAGCCAGTTATTATTAATCTTACTGAACGGAATTAAAGTATATTATAAAAGAGTTCAATGAAAAAATAATAAACATTATGCATGTATGCATCGCATCTCACAAAGTGAGAAACGTAACGTTTTGGGCCTGAGGTATTCTAGTTGTGCATTTCTGCTTTTATTGCTTCAATTAGATATTCCAAAACGAGTCTTTACGCGTTTTCTCAGCAAATCGACATTATTATCATTGTAGACAGAATTATTCTCATAAACTGCAACTTCTTGGTGGTATATCGGCGCTCTATTAGTGTCCTCATTTTTGCTGACATTTTGGCTGTATATCGCCAAGTTAAAGACAAATTTTTTCAAAAAAAAAAAAGTATTGATGCCGGTGTTACATTGGTTATATTTAGCAAAATTTCTCTATGACCTACATACATTGTTTCCCAACTGGTGGTTCGTGA
>NC_072735.1:165492917-165500206 GCF_026930045.1 Uloborus diversus | reverse complement strand
AAAAGATATGCTTCAAATTTCATTTTTTTAAAAATCTTTTTCAGTTCTTGACTTATAAGAGTTTGAATGCAAAAAATTGGTAAAAATTGCATCAGGGAGAAAAACGCGATTGAAGTTTTAAAAGTTAAAAATAATATTAGTTAAATGCATGCAACAAAAATAAGTATATATTGGTATCTAATTAAGATAGAAACAAAATCCAAACGTCCTTTTAAGCAGAAAAAGACGGAAAAGTTATTTAAATGATTTAAAAAAAAAAAAAAAAAATGCGAAATTTGACGATTTTTGTGTCCCGGACCCTTTTTACACAGAAATTTTAATTTTGTTTGGTGGCTTATTTTATTTAATTACAATATCTGGGAAACTTTTCTTTTTTGCTTCATTTCTTTCTTTTCGTGTACATTTTTCGAAAGAGTTTACCAAATGTAACAAAATGTAAAAATTGCTTTTTGAGTCTAAAAAACTATTTCAATCAGCTTGGTTCTCCCTAAAAAGTATGAAATAAAATAAGTATGTGATTTCATGATTACAACACCCAAAAATTGCAATTGATCTTAATATCTTTGTACTTAGGTTAATACTAAAGCAGCCAGTAAAATTTAAATTACTAGGGGGGTCTGCCCTCTGCTCGCTGGCCCTCACTAGCCCACGAAGATTGCTTCGCAATCGTATTTGATAAGCAAAAAATTAAGTTTTCTATTAAGAAGAATCAGATTAAAAGACGGGTAACGAGTTCCGTTTTAAACAAAATGAAAATCACCCTCTCCCTCCCGTAGAAAATAGAATTAAGTACAGAGCTCATAATTAGTACACAATCCTGCTCCTACCCGAAGACGAAAAGAACTTGATAGAAATAAAGTCAACTCTCGATAACTCGAAGTCCCAAGGGACCGGCTAAAACGTGTGAGTTATGGGAAGTTTTCACGACTGTCGTCAAGAGTTTGGGATCCGATGAAAACTTCGAGATAAAAGAATGTTCAAGTTTAAAGCTTCGAGTTAACAAGATTCGACTGTATATATAACCGATATGTTTATTTTATTTTTTTTCAAGCGCTTTAAAGAGCACTTTTCACGGGTAAACTAACTTGTACCAACTTTCACAGCTTGTAGGTGCTAAGGGGCTCCTGAGCAATTTTAAATCGGCAATTTTGTACGTTTAAAAAGTCAGTTTCAAATTCGTGGTCTCTAGAAATATATTTTGCTCTTCAGCTCCGGGCTTGAATTGAGTTCAGACTAGGACTTATTGCTATAATTGAAACTCTTATATGTGATGTTCTAATTAATCCAGAAAATTGGAACAAGATTTGTCTGAAGCAGAAAAAAAATCTTTTTCAAACGACATAGAATGTTAAGGTGTGTCGAAAATCTTTTATCCCTTTGATAGGAATTTACGTGAAATTTTAGCTTAAAAAATTACAAAAAAAAAAAAATAGTTCGAAACTTAAAATAAAAAATCTCAGGTACAAACCCCCGGGGCTCGAATTAATTTTGTACAAAATTTCAAGGCTGTAGGTGTTAGATGGTTTTCTGGACGCAGGACCGCCACAGACATTATTACACAATTTCTTTAGCGTTATATTTTTTTAATACACAGGCGTCCTGCGTAGAACACGGTACTTCTACAACACGGTTTCGATATTGCACGATACGAACCTTGAATTTAACACTTCATGGTTTTGATGTAACTCAAATGTTATTTTTAAAAAGGATGGAACTTCATTTTTGTTTAATACATTCTGTTAATTGTTGATAACTTTAAGTTTTTACTTTGTTTTTATGAAACTTGGTTTCGATATAACACGGTACGCATCCTTTGATTTACATTATTTCTAAGACTCGTATCACAATTTCGATGGAACACGATACATCTTAACCTGATTTTTTTTCATTCACATACATAATTGGTATTAAAAATAAGTGAAAATGTTTTTTTTTTAAGTCTCGTATAACACGGTTTCGATACTACACGGAACGAATTAACCGTGTTACACGAGAGACACCTGTATAGAGAAAAGTATCAGCAAAGAACTATAGACGGTATAGTAAAAGCTTATTCGTACAAAGCTGTATACCGCCTTTTTCTCCCCTCAAATTTTTAAACCGTTTGAGTATGATTCATTTACGACTAGTTAATCTGCAATATAACTTCCTAAAGCAAATTTTGGATTTTGCAGTACACATAGAAATGATTATCAAGCAAATTTCTTCAAATCAGATATGCTAACACTTTACAGATATGTTTCTTAAAACTTCTTATTATATTATCCCTACCAGAAAAAAATCTCAGCAATGAATAAAATTCTCTGCACTTGTCTAAGCATTAATGAAACCTGTGGCAGAATTTTTCGCTCTTCTTTTTTTAACACTTGGCCACCTTCCATTCGACTTCTGTAGCATACGAAATCAAGCCGATTACGATGAAGGAAGATTGCGTCCATCGATAATAGGAAGCCGGCTTGATTATAAAATTAAGGCTTTGTAGTGGCATCATTTTGAAAAGGACAAACAATGTTTACAATGCAACGAGAGGGCGCTTCGGAAAAGGGTGGAAAGGAGCCAAATTGAGATCAAAATAAGTTCTTTCGGGCCCTCTTTCTGTTTTTAACATTCAGTCGGTAGCAAAGTGAGGAATTCGGCTGCTCCGGCGACTGAAGGTCGACACATTTAAAAGTAAGTGAATATGCCTTGATTTTAGACAATTTGTGCGAAATGCAAATGTTGCGGTACCATGTGAAATTATGTCTAATATTTGATGACAATTAACTCAGTGTGTTGAAAAAGTGCGTTTTATTTTAACTATCTGATTAACTAAACAAAATGGCGACAACGTGTTCAACCAAATTAGTGTGCAAGGGTTAGTTTGTTGTAACTACACCTTTAAAAAGACATCTTTCGCTTTCGCACTTTCTTTTCATTCATGTTTAGTTGATAATTTTATTTTCCTTTTTCTTGTCACAAAGTTATAAACTTCTAATCAGTAAGACTGAATATAAATACTCCTTCTTGAAACTCTAACCAATTTATTGTTTAGCAACTTTTGGCAACAGACGTTACCAATTGTTTAATTAAAAGCTTCGAATTGGTACTTAAAGTCCTGGTAACTTGTGCAGTGGCGGAACTAAGTTTTTAAACCCCCCTTTCAGTACAGGGGTATACTAAAAAAAACATAACTGTAAGTTATTTTACATAAATTGCCGATATTTTGTAAGAATGCAAGTATCCAATATTGTATATAATATACTGCTGGCCACACAAAATACAGCATCAAAAATATCCAGAAATATCACAGCGAAATTAATTTGGCAGATAACATGGTGTACAAGGATCAACCGGTTGAAATTACAGCCTCTTATGACGAGTGGGATGATGACAAAATCTGTAGTTAATGTGAAGCCGCCATTCTTGGCTGCTACACTCGGCGTAGAATCAAAGAGGCTTTGGATGTATCCTTGGGGTACAACAGTAGATGCGTCGTAGGGGTACAACAGTAGTTGCGGCTTCCACATATTGCTAACGTTGAACTTGTGTTCTTGTGTATCACGGGTCGTTATGCAAGCATGGACCACACGTTTTTGATTGGCGATTTATCGGGAGGACAAGCAGGCCAAGGGAGCAATTCAATCTGATGAGTGAAGAACATTGCGTGACGTTTGAGGTCGCGCATTATCCTGTTGGAGTATGGCTGATTGCAAGCACTGAATTTATGGGAGGGCCACAGGCTCCAACACCTTAGAGATGAAATTTAGCTGCCGGCAATGCGTACTAGAGAGATGCGGCAGCGTAATCCAATATCATCCCCAACCATAGTAATGAGTGCAGGGCCAGTGTGGCGATGCATAACGCAACAATTAAGCAGTCTCTCACCACTGTTTTTAGACTCAAATCCGACTATTGTGGTGTTGCAGGCAGAAACAGGATTCTTCAGTAAACACTGTCATTCCATTCCGTTGTCCACGTCCGCCGTTCATCGCACCATTGGCGGCGAAACGTTTGTGGTTTCCAGTCAACTGCAAAACGAAGCAATAAACGTCTTGTGGACATTCTCGTTGCACGGGTAGTTGTGCAACGAGATAGGTGGATAGAAGCAATCGATTCCCTCTGCATCCAACATTTACAGATCCGCACCACAGTTGCTTGGTTTAGTTCAACAAGTTGATCAATTTCTCTGAAGGATAATCTGCAATCTCTATAGGCTACAATTCTTCCTCGGTCGAATTTAGAAACTTGATCAAAAGACGATCGATGTCTTCCACGAGTCATGAGTATTAAACAGTTTACGCGCCGTATTTCAAACCGCCCCTTACATATAGCACTTGCGATTGGCGCTACGGTCGTCCGTGGTGTGCGTCTGCTCTGCAATGCAAATGATTTTCATACTTCATTGCCGCAGACACATTTTACATGGTTTGCATGCTTACTTCAGGGTGTTGAATTTTGTATGGTTAACAGTGTATATTTCTATAGGTACGTCAATAGTTTTGGAAGAATACGGACACGGGCTACCAGTTTGAAGAGCAAGTTTTTTATTTTAGCCTGTCTTTTTTGCGGTCAACCCACGTGATCAGCTGCATTGCTGATATAAGCTATAAGATTTCTGGTAAAGGAAACAGAATTCTTTCTAGGGGATGAGGGAACGAGGGTCAGAACAGCACTTTTCATGTATATTTATATTTCATGTTAGAATTAGCAAAGAAAAAGAAAAATACCGCAGTAGCTTTTGTGCACCACGGGTAAATGTTTTTCTGAGAAAAGGAGCACCGTTGGCTTTCTTGGAGCTTTGCGTATGGCGGGAATGATAATTGAGCAGCAAAAGAACGTTGGCCGGCCCCAAGTATAATTCATTCCTCATTTTTACTTTCTTAATTAACTTTTGTAGGCTTCCAGCTTTGTAAGTAATCCTACTTCATTAAAAACACCATTCACGATGCATGCACAATATTGGCAGCCCGGTTATGACGGCCAGGACTGCAGTTCTCCCTTGTTATGCACTCATCTGTCTGGAATACTCAATAAACGAACTGGAGCTTGAGGTCCTCTTGAGAGTACCTTCAAACTGGAGGCTAAAATAAAGAGTTTTCAAGCTATGGTGCGGTTGATTCTCGCTGATGTGCTAAATTAATTTTAGCTTCCAGTTTAAAGGTAATCTCAGCTATCATTAGAGGACATATGACTCCAGTTCGGTTATTGACTAATCCAGACTGATGACTGCATATCAAGGACGAAACTGCAATCTCTGGATTTTATACCTGGAGCTGTCGGAGTTTTGTATGTAGTTCTGCTTTAGCCCTGACTCAAGGGCGGTAACTTAATGCTTATGTTATCGCGTTACTTTCATTGGATATTAGTACGCAACAGCATTCTTCCGGCATCTTTCAGGTACTGGTTTTTTAAGACGAAAATTCGCATCTAGTCAAGATTCCACCGAGTTCGGACAACACGTCACCAGCGAGGACTTTTCCCGCCGATCTCTGCTAGTACCGAGCCCAGGGGACTTCAGCAGGTCCGAATTCGACGAGACCCGCCTCAGCCCGCAGCCGCCGCCCGCGCAATCGGCACTCCTCGACGTCTTCCGCAACACCTCGGACCGCCGGCCGTCGGCGGCCGGATTCCTCAGACGCCCCTCTGCCGTCAACTTCCACCGCCGGCCCTCCACCGTCGTAGAGCTTAAGTACGTTCCTTCCTCGATCGAGCAGGAATTCATTCCGAACAATCCAGCAGCAGCAGCTCACAACTACAACCGTCCTCAGCAGCAGCCATTGTTGAACTTGCAACAGGTCGTCGACGATCACCACAATCACTACTACCAGACCAATCCGGAGAGCGACTCCAATCCGCGGGGTAAGAAGAAGAAGAAGCCTGGCATTGATCTGACAGAACTTTCCAAAATCTACGGCATACCCCTCAGCAGGCCTCTAACCATGGACGACGACGAAGGCTCTTCATCCTTCCTGCCACAGAGACGGTCCACCATGCCCAACGTTCTGGACGGGTCCACAGACACGGAGGGGTCTTCGGGGGAAGGGTTCGTGCGAACGGGTTCCCTGTATAGCGCCACCAGGAAGATGGAAGCACAGTCCAAGAACAGTTCCATTGCCAGTGTGAGGAAGAATAGCCTTCCGGACATCAGCAGCATCGGAGCATCCGACTCTAAGTTGCTGTCTCGGGAAGCCATTGCGATCCTGAGTTCTCAAAGGCGCGAAGCCATCAGGAGACAGGAAGAAGAAGCGATGCGACTGAGAGCAAATCCATTACTATATCTGTTCAGCCCTGAAATCTGGGTAAGTGAGAGCAATTTAATGTCTTAATTATACCGATACAGTTCCTCTTCTATGTCGTACAATGGAAGTGGCTGTATACAGGGCCGTCAGCCTAGTTGGAAAAACTAGGGGCCAGGCTCGATGTCGGTGGGGTTATGTTATAAATTTGAGGGGGGGGGGGGGGGTTCTGGCGACCAAACTGACAAGTTGCCTGGTTTGACTCTCGGCGGCCCTGGCAGTATAATGTGATTCATCATTTATAGCACTCTGAAAAACTCAAAAACATCGAGCTCGTAGGAAATGGGGAGGACAGTAAACGCGATAAGGAAATCATGACTTCCACAGTGTACTCCTCATCAGGAAGTTTGGCACCAATTTTCTTTTGAAATCGAATTCTTATTATAAACAAACAACAATGTTTTCAAGAAAAACTTGTTTCTCTAACGCTCGATCAAAGCAACCTATGCTCATCTTTTGTTTCCAACCGATTTTTATGTGGACTTGTCCAAGGCCGAGCCCCAAGGATTTTGAGCTGGACAGGATATGCAGTAAAAATTCACGCAATATCTGCGTCTTATAGCTATTTTTAAATTACAACAGTTTAGTCCTCTCTACCCGTAGCTTAAAGCCAGGCTCGGATCTGCGTATCCGCAAACCCCATAGTGTGGGGGGGGGGGGGGGGGCACGTCCTTGGGACAGTCATCCGTACGGGACAAGAAATTGGAAAAAGAAAATAGCACTAAGACTTTCTAACGTTGCAAGTATACACTATCGGCCTATGCCTCGGTGGCGCAGTGGGTTAGCGCGCTCTCGTATATTGCCTCAAGATCAGTTTCACTATCGGCCTCTGGGGAGGAGCCCTTCAAATTTTGTTGCAGGGTTTCCCAAAATTCATAGACCCGGGCTTGCTTAAAGCTATGTCTCTAGCAGTCCATCAGCGAATTTTTCGTGTTCATCTTTTTTAGCGGCCACAAGGTGGTTAGTCGTCTTGGTTCCACTTAATAACAATGGTACATATGTTTGATTTAATAT